>NC_063198.1:9413117-9420617 GCF_017589495.1 Alosa alosa
CTTTCAAGACACTCCTATACACATGCATATATACAGTATACAGTAGAACATCATCATATGAAGTGTTAACCTAGAATTCTAGACGCACCCTAGTGGCAGCAAAAGTAATTTGCAGCCAGGGTAGTCTAGCAACTCTCCGTTGGCTTGCAAGCTGGAAAAATTAAACTTCGATCAGGCCAATCACATCGTGTATAGTCGGTGGGCGGGCTTAACATAATGACGGCAGAGTTGCGACGGTTCTGCATGAGTTCCTTGCTAGTTGAAAACAAAGAAGATGGATGCTGCTGCTGGCGAACAGCGCAACTCGAGTTAAGCTTTTTTTTAAGTTGGCAAAAGTTTGATCAATTAGCCAGTAACTAGCTGGTGGGAAAACACATGGGACTCATGAGTTGTAGCGCTATCCTAATGCGTGCAGAGGGAATTTGAAAGGCAACCGTTTATCCCGCCCCTTGGATTGAGTACTGCCAATGGTAATATCTTGATGTGGGTCTGGCTCGTCAGGCTAATGAAGTGTATCAAACGTCAACTTAATCTGTGCTTTTGGAACACCCTCAGCAGTGTGATATCTATCTAAATGAGATTTAATTGGTCAGTGCAGTGGCTTGTGATTGGCTCACCGGAGATCCAGCAGGGCCAGCACTTCCTGGGCGGCCAGGGACTCCGGAACTCCCATCCAATCCTGGAAACCCCTGAGAGACAGGTAGACAGGAGTTTAGAGTGACGTTGATTTTACATAACGAGGTCAGAGAACATTATTTATCTTTTACCGCTTAATTATGAACTCTTTTAGGAGCTATGTGTATGATGTTTAGTTTTAAAACCTTCAAGAAATGTCCTAATGTGAAGAAATGCCCATTTTGATAGGATGTCCAAAACACCCATGCTCTTTGTTGTCCAGTCATCCACTAAAGCTGTGTGTGTGTGTGTGTGTGTGTGTGTGTGTGTGTGTGTGAGAGAGAGAAAGTGAGTACAGTGTGTGTGTGTGTGTGTGTGTGTGTGTGTGTGTGTGTGTGTGTGTGTGTGTGTGTGTGTGTGAGAGAAAGTGAGTATATTATGTGTGTGTGTGTGAGAAAGTGAGTATATTATGTGTGTGTGTGTGTGTCTGTGTGTGTCTGTGTGTGTGTGTGTGTGAGAGAGAAAGTGAGTACAGTGTGTGTGTGTGTGTGTGTGTGTGTGTGTGTGTGTGTGTGTGTGTGTGTGTGTGTGTGTGTGTGTGAGAAAGTGAGTATATTATGTGTGTGTGTGTGAGAAAGTGAGTATATTATGTGCGTGTGTGTGTCTGTGTGTGTCTGTGTGTGTGTGTGTGTGGTCTGTGTCTGTGTCTGTGTCTGTGTCTGTGTGTGTGTTTACCCTCTCTCCTTTTTCTCCTCTGACTCCCACTGAAGGTCCTGTGCTCCGACCTGGAGGCCCCTCTGGTCCACGCGGGCCTTCTCTACCTGGCACCCCATCACGTCCCTACATTCACACGTACACGAACGCACGCACGCACACAATCATCATTTATATATGTGTCTATAATGCTTCATGGGTACTGACTTTACATGTAAATAATAAACTGTTATTTGCAGGGGCCAGACACATACACACATAAATAAATTAGGGGGCCAGTCACATACACACAGAGAGAGAGAGAGAGAGAGAGAGAGAAAGAGAGAGAGAGAGAGACAGACATACAGACAGACAGACAGACAGACAGAGTTGGTGTTAGGACACTCACAGGGTCTCCTTTTCTCCCATCGTTCCCATCACGGCCCTGTTCACCCTGCAATCAAACAAATAAAACTGATCACCATCAAACGAAACATGACAAGAACAACAACAAACAATGCCAGAATATTATCAACATATCACAAATAGACATGTTTTTTTCTGATGTGCTATTCTGGTACTTTAAAAACAGCAAGGCTCATTTACCTTTTGTCCCTGTTCTCCTTTCTCCCCCTAAACATGATAAAGAAACAAACAAACAAACACAGACATGAATATGCATGTACTGCACATGTACAATCATTCTTCTGAACATGTGGCAATGTATGCATTTGATACGACTCACATTTGGACACTGAACAGTGCATGGCTCTGGACCAGGAGTAGTCTAAAGTTCACAAAAACATAAAAGACAAAAAATATATGAAAATAACTAAATAATTGTTCTATAAAATAAACAAGTTATAAGCACAACACATTCACTATAGGTTGTACAGTCAGGGATTTCAAAGGAAGTCACATTTGTTTGTGTTTAATATTTATTTTATTTATTAGTAGACACTTTTGTGCAAAAAACATACATCATATCATTCTTAACCAAGAACCAAACAAACATGACAGAGACCATTTTTTTATTACAGAGTACTCACGGAAAGGGCAGCTAGTGGTTGTTATGGGACTGAAATCATGTAAAAACCCTGACTGCACCTTTAAGGACTGACCACTGTTCAGATGAGCAGCCAGTGTGTCGCCACTGGGTCATGCTCTCGGTGCCTGCACCCCTCATGGTTCCACTGGTTCCAATCAGAGTGTGAGTCTGGGGAAGCTGGCGCCCAGGGTGCCCACTGCCCAGTGGCGGGAACAGTGAAGCAGTGGACTCACGTAGGTGTGAGAGATATGACCTGAGACTGTGTTGAAGACATGACCTGAGACTGTGTTCTAGATATGACCTGTCATTTTCTATGGATTACTTGTAATACTTGTGTGCGTTCAGATACTTACTGTAGTCAGGTAAGTATTCATATTTTTTACTTGTGATATTGCTTCCTTTAGTGTAATTGTGTTCTCAATGTTGCCAATGGTATGTCGTTCTGCAAATGCATCGATAGAACAATGTTTGCTTACATAAATATGAAGTATCTCTCTGTATCTATTTCTGTTACAGCACCGCACATGCTCATATAATTATCAGAAATGTATTTATTGTTGTTCACGTACTCTTCTCAAGCTTCCATATCTTCCTCTTCTCTCCGCCCCTCTTCTACTCCTTTCCTTCCTCTCTCTCCCTCCCTCCCTCCCTTTCTTTCCCTCTCTCCCTCCCTTCCTCCCTCTCTCACCGTTACTCCCGTCCCCCTGGCAACGCCGCAGAGTAAGTCGGCCAGCTCCGGGTGGTAGCGGTAGAGTTGCGCTGCGTCTGACACATACAGCAGGTTCTGGGTGCTTCCGTCAGTTACCACACGTCGCAACTCCTCAGAGTCCGCCCGGCCAATTCCCACTGCCAGCACTGTCACTCCTATATATATACATAAACACACACACACACACACACACACACACACACACACACACACACACACACACACACATATGCAGAAACATATTAAACATTTGCGTGTCTACGGGATATTTACTCTTCCAAAGAAAATCAGGTGTTCTGTCTGACATCACAGCTCACCTGTGGCCCTGAGCTCTGTGGCTGCCCTGATGGCATCATCAGTAGATCTATCATCGGCAATGAGCACCACGACTCCCGGCACGCGCCTTCTCCCGGCCGACACCGTCAGGAAGTATTGCTGTGCGTATGTTAGCGCCTGACCTACAGACACAACAACGTTACACAACAACGTTAGCCCACAGCAACTATGGACACATCCTATTCCTCCGCCTCCGTTCCAGACCTACACTTTAAGTTATGCTGTGCAAAACAATAAGTCAGGGTGAGAAATGGCACAGTGACAATTTGCGCTTACATACAGTACGTCACAGTTAAGATTAGGGATGGTTAGCAATGGTCAGGATGTTTGCTTAGTAATATATGTGTCCACTGTGAATAAATAAAAGCGCCCCTACCTATTGCATTCCCACGGCCAGCCGAGAAAGGAGTCGACAGAATCTCCTGGAGTAAAGTCTGACTGTTGCTATGACGATTGAGCAAGAAGTGCACTCTGGGAATATCACTGTACACTAAGACCCCCATCTAGATAGAGTACAGAGAGTACAGATCATTAACATGTATTATACACACACACACGGACGCGAGCACACGCACACACACATACATGTTCACACACACAGACGCGAGCACAAACACACGCATACAGATAGACCGACAGTCAGACACATACGAAGACTCTCGCTCTCTCTCTCTTAATAACTCTCTCTCTCTCTTTTTCTGTCTCACATACACAAACACAAACACACAACCACACAAATAGACACACAAACACACACACACACACACACACACACACACACACACACACACACATAAATAGACAGACACACCTACACAGCAAAAAGAGCACATAACATGCAAAAAGTAACACAGACTCTCTAACACACACACACACACACACACACACACACACACATAAAAAGACAGACACACCTATACAGCAAAAAGAGCACATAACATGCAAAAAGTAACACAGACTCTCTAACACACACACACACACACACACACACACACACATACACACACACACACACACACACACACACACACAAACACACACACACACACACACACACACACACAAACACCAGCGCACACACACACACACATAATACACACAGACACACACCTGTGAGTCTCTGGGGCTGATGGTGGTGAGAGTTCCTGCTGCGCTGGTGAGCAGTGAGAGGACAGGGTCCCTCAGACGAGAGCGATCTCTAGACGCAGGGACCAGGAACACCACATCCAGACGTCCGTCCACACACACTGCAGGACACGCAGCACACGGGTCTAGGTGTGCACTCTGCTGTGTGTGTGAGTGTGTATGTATGTGTGTGAGTGTGTGTTTGTGTGATTGTGTGTGTGTGTGTGTGTGTGTGTGTGTGTGTGTGTGTGTGTGTGTGTGTGTGTTATGGATGTACATTACCTGTGCGCTCCTCTACAGTAGCCACCTGTCCAAGCTGGTTCTGGTAGGTGGGTTGTAGGGAGAACACATAGCGTCTGCCCAGCCTCAGTCCAGACACACGGAACGAGTTTGCTGATCCGTTCAACACCTGTGACAGACCCTCTCCTGAGTCTGACACATTAACACACACATCAAACTGGTTAGGTTTCAAACGCAGTCCCACAATGACTAGCCTATAAGGAGAAGATGACTATACAAACAGATGATAACACAAACAAGTGGGAGAACTGCGAAGACACAGAGGATCATGGGTAATCCTCCTGATCAGTAGAGCTTCTATCGATGCTATAGAGCACAGTCTGGAATAAAGCCCTGCTTACCGGTACATTGCCAACGATAACTATAAAGCCAACTGTATAAATTGCGGTTTTAAACAGCGTTGTAGCAAAAAATAATTGTAACGTTTCTACTGTACTCTGTAATGACAGTATAAAGAACAACATTGTTGGGGGATCACTTACAGAGCCCTGTTGTGATAATTACAAAGGTAAAAGCCAAGCAAGTCAAGTCAGTTTTATTTAGTATAGCGCATTTAACATGCACAAAGTGCAACCCAAAGCGCTCCACATACAAAACATTAACAAAAAAACAAGACAATAAGACAAAAAATGCCAGACGGAGCGGCGTAGTCGCCAGCATTGACACCACATGACAAAAACATTTTTAGGTTAAGGTACTTGTAAACATTAAGCCGGTCTTAAGGTACTTGTAGCACATACAGTATATACATACAGCTATACAGTATTACATGGAACTATTTAATCATTCACCTTTTTCCTCTCTCCATCGCAGAATGTAAGATGTGGCACCTACTATGGGAGTCCACCCCAGAAGCACTGAATTCTGGGTAATATCGATGACCCGTAAATCTGTTACAGATCCAAGGGCAGCTGGACAACAGGGAAGGGGGTGGGTAAAAATGGCAAATGTATTTAGTGTCATAAATATGTGGCAATTGAGTTGAAGTAAGTAAAGCTGTGCAATACAGCCAAAATCTCACCACATATCCCAATAATGATAGATGTCACCATTGAGCACATTCTTTTTGTAAATTCAATTTAAAAATGTCATAACTAAACACATGGAGAGGCCTATTTCTTATTATATTATAAAATAGGTACAGTTGGCGAACAAGGCCCATAATGCAATGTAAATGTAGGCCTATTTCAGCAACCTGGCCATTGGCTGTTTTTGTTATTATTAACTTTTATTTTATTCATGCAGATTTTTACTCCTAATGAAAGTCAGAAGTGATTTTCTTGCTTAACGATGGCAGGGCTGATTTGGGACGCCTACAAAAACAATACCGCGCAACTGCATCATCAATATCACAATATGGTTATCTTGGGGAAGAATTCAAACAATAGTCGATACACAATATGATATGAAACTATCCTGACTCAAAGTTGAAGTAATCCCTGATTTACACCAAGTCTGTCTGCATTAATGTCTGCGATGCAGGTTTCAGAAGCATCCCAAAAACTCTCAAAAACATATTAGGCACTGATTTGAAGCAGGGTAGAGAATGAGCTTCTGGAATAACAAGCCAGAACAACAAACAACATGTTGCAGAACGTACAGAACACAGAAAACCTGGTGGAAAATAGGGGTAAGTGAATACAGTCTTTTTAAACACTCTCCTAGTTGTCTCTTAGTAGTCTGTTACCACTGCATATTGAATCACAGGGTCAGTCCCTGCCCTGTTACTGCAAGCACCTCATACTTATACATCCTCAGTACATTCATGTGGATCCTTGTTTTAATATCTTTAGTGTCTTTTACTGTTCTTTTTAGTTATGTGGATTTGTTTTTTTTATCATCCTGTTTATGTTGTTGTGTGTGGTGTCATAAGCTACCGGGACCTTGAATTTCCTTGGGTATCTATCTACTGTATCTATCTATCTATCTATCTATCTATCTATCTATCTATCTATCTATCTATCTATCTATCTATCTATCTATCTATCTATCTATCTGTTCATTTGATATGTTCCAATGCAATGGAAGAAATATCCAGGAAAAGCTTAAGCCAGGCAAACAAGATGAATGTAATGAACAGAGCTCACAGGAGTGCTATCTGTGTGTGATGTGAGAGCTGGACGGCTATATTTAAAGGCAAGAGAGGGAGAGTCAGACGGCCATATTTAAAGGTAAGAGAGGGAGAGTCAGACATCACTTACTTTTGCTTCAAGAGAGGGAGAGTCAGACGGCCATATTTAAAGCAACACCAAAGAGTTTTTTGTACCTTAAAATAATGTTTCCAAAATCGTTTCAGTGGTTCATCAACTCGTAACAGGGTGAACGGCAATTCTGCATTCGCTTTGGCGGCCCTCTATCGGCTATAACCACACTATGTAAGTTTGCCAGATCGGGTAGCGGATCTGTAGTTCGATGGAGTGAGACATAAGAAACTACAAATTTGACTTCCATCTGATGTCGCAAAACATTGTACTTTTATAAGTCATGCAAAATATTCTACCTTGTCTGTGGACATCGTTATTTGCAAAGCCGGTGCTGGATAAACAAATAGCGTGCGTGCGACCGAGGGAAAGTTCTTTGGTGTTGCTTTAAAGGAAGGAGAGGAAGAGTCAGAGGGCCATGTTTAAAGGGCAGAGAGGGAGAGTCAGACATCACTTACTTGTGCTTGCCCTGA
>NC_063198.1:9423117-9470617 GCF_017589495.1 Alosa alosa
AAGTATTCTCCTCCAGCCCCTCAATAGTGTAGGAGGTCACAGTGGACGCCACATTCCTGGAGGATTCCGCACCTAGAATAGATAGATAGATAGATAGATAGATAGATAGATAGATAGATAGATAGATAGATAGATACAATTAAATTAGTAAATTAGTAAAATAGTGTAGTGATCCACCAGAATTGATGAAAAAGTTACGGTGATGGAGTATGTGCCTGTGAGGGCAGGGCAATGATATGTTATGCTACAGACACCACAGAAAATGGCATACTGCCTCTGTCTGTGATTACTGTCAGTTCACAGTACCTACAGCTGACTCTATACTGACACTATTTTCTGAAATAATCTAGTTCTGTGTCACTGGATTATTTCTTCTTTTGTGTACCGTTGTTATGACGCCAGCTGATTTTATATCCCGTTGCTGTGGTAAGGGGGTCCCAGGCAATGCCTATGCTCCTGGTGTTCACGTCTTGGACGCGGAGCCCGGTAATGCCATAGCCATGCGTCCGGCTGCTCAGAGTGACGGACTCCCCCGCGTTTCCGTCGATCACCACGGCGACACCTATTAGCACGTACTCGTCCGGCTGCAACCTATCGATGGTGAAGGCCGAGAGGTCCGGGGCCACGTCACGGAACTGAAGGCCACCTGGAAGACACAGACAAGAGATTCAGAGACATAGAGCGGTCCAGTGTGGGACTAAGTTGGACTGCAGAGTGCTGGTGCGTGTAGGGAGCTCTACTGCTGGGGCTCTCACAAAATATGAATAAGTGGATCCATAAGCAGGGGAGGTGCTGATGGCAGCGCACTCTGATCTGAGTCTGCTCCTGATCTAGACTGGACATGACCTTTTTCTAGTCACAATCAAGATTAGACAGATTAGACATATTTTTGTCCTGCATTATACATTACTTTATTCTAGTCTTCATTTACTAGGGTTATTATAGTTCTCATTTAGATTAAACAGAACTTTATTATAGTCCTGATCTAGAGTAGATCTGGTCTTAGTCTGGCTCTTATCAGGCTTGGACCTGGAAATGAAAAGATTATGCCAGATGATGATCACTCATACAATGGTAATAGAATCTCTCCAATACAACTAGGTGCTAACTTACTGTTGCCTTGTTTCCATGTGATTCTGTAGCCCGTTGCCCCGGAAACACCCCTCCAGGCAATCCTGATTCGTCGGCTGTTTAAATTTGTAACCCGCAGGTCTGTCACCTTGGCAGCTGTTGACAAATGTATTAATCATTCATCCTATTAAAGTCATCTCTATCAACTTGACAGTAAATCCTCAGTCTTGCCCATGTCTTAATGCGTAAATATTCAAGTATACATTTAGCCACATTCTATTTTTTATGTAATAGTTTACAGTCAAACAAATGTATTCATCTAATGGCTATTTATTTCAGAGGAATATCTTTTATTTTATTGCCAAAACTGTATAATAAACAAACCATATGAAGTCCACTGGTCATTATTTAAAAATAGATTCATCCTATCTGGATTTACTTTTCAAGGATAAACTGCAGACAATACATTATCCCATACATATTGTTTTGAGGTATAAGAGAGAGAGAGAGAGAGAGAGAGAGAGAGAGAGAGAGAGAGAGAGAGAGAGCAAAAAAAACAACTATGTATGAGTGTTCTAAGTGCTTAAGTATTTAAGTATATGTGAGGACAACTGAGAAAGAGAGATAAGGTAGGAGAAATCCTTTGTGAAGGGCACATGTACAAACACGTTGGTGTCCATTCCAGCTATGCTATCCCACATGTAAAAGTATGGCGTGGTATGGATGAGCAGACCACACATGAACAAAACCCCATTCTGCCTGCTACAGAGACACAGTAAACAGAGTACACTTTTCCTAATCATGCATATTATGCATTCATGGGAAGGTTAAGGGAAAAGTGGGAGTTTGACACAAAAAATATGTGAGAAGTGTTACAGGCAAGAAATAGGTGCGCTCAACTCAACGTAAAAAAGAGGGTGTTGTGTGCGTAAACAAAGGAAGCACTGGATGAAACAAAAGTAAACACACTCTCGCGTCGACGTTGAAGACGCATAGGCCGAAACGCGTCCGTCTTGTGACATGCTTTCGTAAAAATGAAAGGAGTTAAAGCTTGAGAGTGCTTTTACTTATGTTTCATCCATACGTATGGAAACTCTGGATAACAGCACACATCTGTTTTGAGGTGAAATCCAGATTGCCGTTGAATGCGTCAATTGGAGAAACTTTCAAAAATTACAGAATAAGGCTGCAACAAATAATTGATTAGTTGTCAACTATTACCGTACTTGAAATTAAATTGCAACTATTTTGGTAATCGGCTAATCGGTTTGTGTCCATTTTAATGGAAGATATCTCAAAATTCTCTGATCACAATTTCTTAAACTTGAATATTTTTCATTACTCCTCTATGACAATAAAGTTAAGGCAGTTGAGGACATAATCTTGAGCTTTGCTAAACACATATTAAAATTTGTCCTAATTTTCTGGCATTTAATTGATAAAACAACTGATTGATTAATCAAAAAAAATAAAAAATAATCAACAGATTAATTGACTATGAAAATAATCTTTAGTTGTTCAGAGCTAGCCTAGAAATCTAGACGCACCCTAGCGGCAGCAAATTAAATTTGCTGCCAGGGCTAGTCTAGCAACTCGCCGTTGGCTTGTGAGCTCGAAAAATTAAACTTCTATCAGGCCAATCAAATCGTGTATAGAGTCGTTAGGCGGGCTTAACATAATGATTGATGGCAGAGTTGCAACGGTTTGGCTTGAATTCCCTGCTACTTGAAAACAAATAAGATGGATGTTGCTGTTGGCGAACAGTGTGACATGAGTTAAGCTTTTATTAAGTTGGCAAAAGTTTGAACTAGCCAAATAGCTCCGCTGGTGGGAAACGCATGGGACTCATAGATGTCCTATTGCGTGCAGAGGGAATTTGAAAGATAACCGATTATCCCGCCCCTTGGACTGAACACTGCGAACGGTGAGTGCCAGACCCTACATTTTAATGTGGGTCTGGCTCATCAGGCTAGTTCAGAGCACCAGTTTTGCTTCTTTTACACCATGTCAGAAGCAACCTTCACTTTTTCATGCCACCCAATTCCCTATGTAGATGCCTACTAGAGACTATTAAATGTTATAACCAAGCTGCACAAATCATTTGAGTGTTTTTTTCTCAGTGGAGTAGAAATACTGCCATGCATTATCTCTGCGTTTGTTGACATCTTATTATCATGTATTAATGTTGTCATTGGTTGATTCAATTCAACTGCTTGTAATTGATTGATACGGTTCAGTTGTGGTTAGCGCCAGAGCTCAACGCCAGAGCTTTTAAAAGTGGTTGCCAGCTTGGCAACCAGACATGAGGTTTTGGTTGCCAAAGCCAACCACATCTGGTTGCCACTTGTAGCAATTTGGTACAGTAGTCAAGGGCAACCATTAATGTCGATCCCTGGTCATCGCAATTTACAGTTAGAGGGTGGCGACCAGCACTGATTACCTGATGAAGAGAATGTTTAGTAAATTCAACGTAATATGCCAAGACAAGAAGACGAAGAAGAAGATGAGAGCATGTGCATTTGAGTTATGAGTGTGTGTATGTGAGAGAGAGGTGTGTGTGTAAAGGTCTGTACTTGGAGGTGCGGTGGACACAGGTGTGGCCTCCTCTCGTCCCTCATAGAGTGTGTAGAGAGTGATGATGTACTCTGTCTGGGGCCTCAGCTGACGCAACTCATGAGTCGTCGTGGCCTGAGGAAACGTCACCCTCTCAACAGAGCCCCCTGTAGAACACAAGGAATTAGATGAAGACATGTATGTGTGTGTGTGTGTGTGTGTGTGTGTGTGTGTGTGTGTGTGAGAGAGAGAGAGAGAGTGTGAGTGTGTGTGTGTGTGTGTGTATTACCTTCATTCTTGTATTCTATGCGGTAACCTCTGGCAGATCTGATCTGGTTCCAGGTGAGTCTGATTGAGGAGGGGCCTGTGGGCGTTGCCCTGAGCACCTGCTGCTCAAAACGTTCTATCAGAGATAGAACAAACAACCATAAACAACAAACAATCAAGTCAACAACAAACAATAAACAATCAAGTTAATAACAATCCATATTTGTAATAAAGTATATGCTCCCCTGCGCCCCCCTTAGGCCTTGTGCTGTCAGTGCATGGGCAGTGTGGGTATTCTGAATCACAGATGTCTTGAGTGCTACTCAATGAAATTGGGATCCACTTGATCTTGATCACCTTCTTAGCACAGTAGAAGTCATCTCTAGCAAATCTGTTAACACTTTTTCATGGGTTCCTCACATGTTTTGCATCCTTTTTCAAAACATTTAACACAGTTCTCAAACAGACTCCAAACTCTTTTCATTTGATTATCTGCAAATTATTCACAGCTAATAGATATTGCTTGCAAAATTATGAACTCATTAGGTCACTCTGTGAAACTCCTTTGCACAATTCTTCGATCAGCAGTCATTCAGCAGTCACATGTTATTCATTAGAGATACCATCTCTGTTCTGTATTGCTATTAGCAAGCATGGGTCTAAGGCACATTTAGAGAAAGTACTGTTTGGTGAAGAAGACAGCACAAAAGCTGACAAGTCCAGGTGCTTACTGTAGGCCTATTTCAATGAAAAATTACAAGTTGTAGTTCCACGCTTACTATAGGTCAATGTATGAATTTGTCTTGTCTAGGTGCTTACTGTAGGTCTTACATGTCAATGACAGTTACATCTCTGGAATGAATACAATTAATTGTATTAAATTTATTTTGTCTTTTCACAGTTCTTCTGGTACTATGTACGGTATCAAGAAATGGCTCAGGCAGTGAAATTAAGGCTGAAACTCCTCATGTTGGCTGTGGTTGTGAGTGAGTGAGTGAGTTGAGTGAGTGAGTGAGTGAGTGAGTGAGTGAGTGAGTGAGTGAGTGAGTGAGTGAGTAGAATGAGTGAGTGACCGAGAGACTGAGTGAGTGAGAGAAAGTATTTCACCATTTTGAACAACATCATTCCCAACTTCACAAAACTGGAGGAACAGAAAAAACTTGCTGTAGTTTTGGGTGAGGACACCAGCACATGCATACTAGCAGCCAGTTATGTGTCCCTCACTCCATAACCTGAGAGAAGGCATTACTTAAGATAATCACCCACTACCTCCACCGTTCAACACAACACTGCTCCCCAGCCCCAGTCTGTTACACCATGTCTCCTGTTTGTTTTGTTTTGTTTTGTCCTGTCTTGGTTTTCCTATGCACGTGTACAGACAATGGTCTTGTATGGTTGTGATGTGCTTTGTGATTTTCTTTAATTATTATTATTCCTGTGAACGCTTTGGCAATGCATCATATGGTTTGTCGTGCCAGTAAAGCATATTTGAATTTGAATTTGAATTTGAATTTGAATTTGAATTTGAATTTGAATTTGAGTGAGTGAGTGAGTGAGTGAGTGAGTGGAGAGAGTGAGTGAGTGAGTGAGTGAGTGAGTGAGTGAGTGAGTGAGTGAGTGATTGTCTGAACCTGTTTTGAACCTGGCCGTGGCAGCAGGCCCCTCAGCGTTGTTGTCGTAGTGAGCGATGACAGTGATGATGTACTCAACATCAGGCTGAAGACCCGAGAGTGTGTGAGATTCTGTGGTGACCTCTTGCGTCTGCACATCACGACCTGATTGCAGGGCAGATAGGGAGAGGGATAGAGGAGACAGAGGAAAGAAAGAAGCATGAGAGAGAGAGAGAGAGAGAGAGAGAGAGAGGAGAGAGAAAAATAAATAAAATGAGAGAAGGGATGGAAGTATGTCAATAAGATGACAAAATTAAGCTTGACACCAAAAATATCTGTAGTTGTCATTCCCATTCCTGCACATTAATTTTCCAATGCAAATGTCCTTACTATTTAGTGTAGGACTTAGATAATAATGTGTGTGTGTGCATCTCACCCGTGAAATGGCCCCAGACTAGCAAATTATTGTGTGTGTGTGTGTCTGTGTGTATGTGTGTGTGTATGTGTGTGTGTCTGTGTGTGTGTGTGTGTACACGTGCATCTCACCTGTGAAAGGCCCCCAGACCAACCGATAGGACCTGTATGTGTGTATGTGTGTGTGCGGGGGTGCCGTCACTTGTCTGAAAGTAGTATTGCCAATTTTTTTGCCAAGCCCAATTGGGGTGGGGGGTCGACTGCAGTTTTGCATGAACATCAATAGAGGATCACTGACAGTAGAATAAAAATGCATCGGGAAAAACACTTTGATGATATGCACAGTGCAGCAGTTTGTGACCTCATGTATGAAAAATTGAGCGCCAGCGTCAGTTCTGGCAGGCCAAGTAGTCAAGGCGCTGCTAACCGCTATGGGCGTCAGCTGATCAGCTGTCAACTCCCTTCGCACTCCCCTCGCACTCCCCTCGCTTCTAAATGGCTACATCCAAACAGGGCGCCTTATTTAAAGCTGCTTTAGTGATTCCTAACTGCTTGCTGCTCGCATTTATGCAACCCACCTCCTCCCCTGCTCCACCCTATCGTGTATAACATGGCATCGGCTTTATGTCATAGTTGCCTGCTCTGTTCATATGGGGGAATAGTTTAGCTCACTCAGTGTTAAACTGTGTGAGCGCCCCCTAATGCTGCTGCTGTCCCCAGGCTCACTGCTCTTTCATGGTGCTCATGAAAGGTCTGGGGACCCCTCTGAACAGAGCCATACCGCCAAATTTAATTTGTAATATATTCAATAAAATTTCCTAAAGAATGTTGTTCTTGACTTAATGGACCTGACAGAACTAGTATTGCCGTGGCAATACTGGTGATGGCGGCCATGTGTGTGTGTGTGTGTGTGTGTGTGTGTGTGTGTGTGTGTGTGTGTGTGTGTGTACATGTGCATCTCACCTGTGAAAGGCCCCCAGACCAACCGATAGGACCTGGCTCCATCTGCAGCTCTCCAGCGAACACCAACACTTGTCTCAGAGATCGTTTCAACCGTCAGCTGTCTCACCGCCTCTAAACGTGCTATACACACACACACAAATACATTTCAGAAACCCAACCATTTCAGTCTCAGAATAACAGAAATCTTTCTGTTCATGTATGATACTAAAGGTATATATGCAGACAGTTTGTAGCTGTTTGCGTCTGTGTGTCTATGCTCATACAGTATATAGTCCACCATGTTGTTAGGTAGCTGATTAACTCACAAGTTTTGGCAGATATCCTGGCTGATGTTGTTGAGTTTCCCGGTAACAGGGGGAGGACGCTGATTATGTATTCAGTATCCGCTTGCAGACGATCGAGAGTTACCGTGGTAACATCAGGGGACAACCTCTGCTCCAGCTGTGACGCCGGCTGAGCTGTAGACCAGAGGCAGTTTTAATTACACAATGTACTGTAAGAATGGATATGTCTACCCCTTTGTTATCAATTTCCAACACACTGTGCACCGTTTACTGCTTAGGCCACACCCAATCCGTCAACATCTGACAAAAAAGGTCATGTTCCTGCATGGTACAACAAAGTTCCATTGTGCAGACAATTCCATTCTTTGCATTATAAGGCAGTGTCTAGATGTGTTTTAAAGTAGGCCTACAAGAACTAAATAGACTACTGTTGTTTTGATACAGAGGTGGCTGAGCTGTTGACCAGAGACAGTTTACAACAGTTCAACTTTGACTGCATGAAATGTATGCACATGTAGATGTTCTGGTAATACTGCTATTTCACTGATATGACATATGTCAAGATGACATGAACGGATGAATGGAGTATTTGACCTTGTTCTCTGATGGTATAGAAGGTATGCAACATTTGGTCTGTCAAAAACATGCTCAGATGCTATTTTAAAAACCCATTTACAACTCTATATTTAGACTGGGGAATATATGGTCCATTTTAGCCAAAGATCATTCACAGTAGAATCCAGCGACTTCTACCTGAATCTCCAACCTGAAGTGGAAACACAGTGTGTGGAGAGGACGGTGGTCAGAGGGATACAGGTTAGACCAGAGCCAGAGACCGTCACAGTCTGCCTTTGTTCAGATCCACTTAGTTTTTTTAGTGGTCAATTCAAAGTCCACGATTTACATATGAAGGAGGATCATGTATCCAGTTCAAGGTAGCTTTGTGGCCATGCACCGATCTGATATTGAAGTACTGACAGAAATAAAGGGCAGAGATAGAATGGCAGTATGCCATTTACAAATCTTCAATATTCTTAGATGATAAGCAATATGGTAACACTTTACTTGACAGTATCGACATAAGAGTGACATGACACTGTCATGAACACATGACACTGTCATGACACATGAAACCTAACCCTAACCCTAATCCTAACCTCTAACCCTTATCCTAACCTCAACCCTAACCCTAACCATAACTCTAAACCCAACCATAACCCTAACTTGTTATGACAAAAAACGAATGTCACTTAACAACAGAAGCGCTATATATCATAAACGTTTATGACTTGTTCATGACACGTTCATCACAGTGTCATGTCACTCTTATGTCGACACTGTCAAGTAAAGTGTAACCCAATATAATTTTGTAAGACACACAAGTATTGTTGTGAGAATGCTGTAAACACAACCACATTAGATCTTGTATACATGAACATACACAAAATATATAGCCTAGTATACCTTAGATGTAGGCCAATAGAAAGTTCAAACTGTTTCTAGAGGTTTCCATTTGAAAACGTTGAAAACCAACACAGATACTTGGGTCTTATGCTCATGTCTGTTTGTTTATGCAGTTGAAAGTGTCTATATATGTAGGATAATTTAAAGCACTGTGGGCCAGTGATCCTTTACAGTATTTAAAATAATAATAATAATAATAATAATAATAATAATAATAATAATAATAATAATAATAAATGGCTACTATGCACAGCTGTGTAAAATAAAGTGTACACTGTGTCCTTACATCTGGGTCCGTAGGTGACCCTGTAGCCCTGGGGCCGAGTGGAGGGGGCATCCCAGGCCAGAGAGATGGAGAAGAAGCCCGACCGTAACACTCGCAGCGACGACACACCCTGAGATGACTCTGAGGATCAGCAAAAGAATAACAAAATACTGTACAAATGAACACTTTATTAATATTTTATAAACAGTTTATTAACATTTTATTCTGGCCAGCCTTCATCCATTCTGTGTACTTTTTAGTTGAGTTAAAAATTTAACTTGCAAACTACTAAGAAACACACATCAAGTCAACTACCTTCATTTTTGGTGCTGAGGCTGACCGGTGACCGGTGGACGATGCTGTGCCTACGCTGCTGAATGTAACTGATCAAAGCCTGTGTTGGCTCAGCTTAGCTTTGTGAGTGCTCGACATATCTCATGTTTGTGTCTGTGTGTGTGTGTGTGTGTGTGTGTGTGTGTGTGTGTGTGTGTGTGTGTGTGTGCGTGCGTGCGTGCGTGCGTGCGTGCGTGTGTGTGAGAGTGGTCTTACTTGTGCCAGATTTAGCAGACACAGCCTCTCCGATGCTGTTTGGGTACTGGGCAATGACTGAGACCAGATAGTCGGTGCCACCACGCAGTTTCCGAGCAGTGTAACTCTGCTGATCTGGTCCAACTGTCACCTATTAACACAAAGACTTAACGCTTCACACACTGTGCTGGTCCAACTGTCACCTATAAACACAAAGACTTAACGCTTCACACACTGTACTGGTCCAACTGTCACCTATTAACACAAAGACTTAATGATTTACACACTGTGCTGGACACGCTTCGTCATATGATTAACAGAACATTTTCACAAACTTGTTTTGGCAAATGCAATATCCAATCGTTAGTCTTGTGAGCTGTGATTTGCAAACTAATAAGATGTAATTACATGGAATAGTTGAGATAAAAAGTTGTAATAGCATACAAAAAATGACAGCTATAATAAATCATGCCTATTACAGTTACCCGATAAGTTATTTCCATTGGCATGTGTGTAATGAAAGTCTTTGACAGATTCACACTTTCACTCTAGCAAAACTGATTTCTTTTACAATGTTGCAAAATAGCGTTACAATTCTCTGTCACAAACTGCTCATAGACTTGTGCATTATTGTTGCACTATAATCCCAAATGGTGTTCATGGATGAGTAATTCAAGTAAATAAGCCTCTCACTTCCTCAGTCTGTCAGTCTAACTCTAATTTTAAAACCTTGCCCAGACATGTAATAAGCACCACGTCCAATGTGCCAGCTGCCAAGAGGTACCAGGAGTAATCCTGCACCATGTTACGAACCTATCAAAGAATGGGTGTGTTAAAAATCAAATATATTGCATCCCTTTGTCTACGTTCTGGCCACAGGCAACTACTGTCTCTTGTGGTGCTCTGAATGCCAAAAATGGGTTTGGCCTCTATATTTGAAGATGGTACAACTGATTGTGAACTTCATAAAGGAACAGCAAAGGAACAGCACAAGTGTGATCCATGTTCTAAGATATAGACTCGCCAGCATTTACACCTGGTAAGTGCAATTCTTTATGTGAACCTAACACCGTGTCGTCCATTACCCCTTATATTGCCCACTCTCTTACATATATTGTCCACTAACTAACATTATCCCTTACATATATTGCCAACGTTGGTTAGTGGTGTCAACTGCTGCACTCAATAAAAGAATGTCCCCTTGTACAACCTGCAAAAAAGGCTACATTGTGCAGATTTTAACTGTTGTTAAGGTCCACAAAATGCCAATGGCATAAGGGATGCCATGCAAAGGAGGTTATTATGCATCTTATTCCCACTATACCTGCTTAGCTATCTGCTTTGAGATTTTGTGCTAGTTTTAACATAAACAAGAGGCAACTTTATCAGTGCCAACTGTGCTTGGTGTTTGAAAGACAAGAACTAGAACCTGAACCCCTAGCATTGAGGCAGTAGCATTATGTGGATAGTACCATACGAGATACCAAAATCAGAAATAAAAAAAAGTATTTGGACCACAATAGCAAAATGGTGGGCTGTTTATCTACAACCAGACAGTGGACCAATGAGCAAAACACCAGTGGACCAGCAGATCTGCCCCCAGTGTCCCGACAGTGGCCAACCAGCCTCTTGCTATCTGTGATTATATTTACAGTATACAGTCTAAAGAATGCACTGTTTGAAGTGTTGTATAAGTCTCTTTTAGCCTGGGTTTTCCCATGCTGCCTTGCGCGCACGATTTAATTCACGTGTGGTCAAAATTAATCCAAGACAACTGGTGTGAGACTGCAGCTTTATTCACAACGCCAGGAGCATGTTACCCACATGAAATGTCAAAGTAACAAGCCCACACATCTGTGGGTGAAGCCAACTCTTATACCTTACCCCACACCCATGGAAAATCACAAGTTGTCACCCTCCATTAATCACTTAACCATCTGGTATTTTAACAGAGATAAGAAATGTTTACAACCCCACTTAACCATCTGGTGTTTTGACAAAGATAAGAAATGTTTATGACCCCCATCTTGAGGGTTACCCACAATTCCTATGACACAAGGGTTAATTTAACTAAACATTCTAACATAGGAGTTTCCGAAAACACAAGGGTCAGAGTAAGGAGATGACAATTAGATTTCACTACATGTATGTAAGGTATACTAAACATTCAATGAGAGACATATAAAATTTATCCCACACACGCTGCTAGACAGCCTGGATACCATGGAGCAAATTTTCACCTCAGTTAGGGGACCAATCACAGAACAGAGGGAGGGCAGTAAGACGATGACGACACACCGTAGCCGCTATGAGCCACGTACAGACGCATTTGATAGACATTCGTAGCGCCCAATAAACGGCTCTGGGCATTCGTAAACCACGTTTCAAATAAGAGAAAATGAATGCCTAGTTCCCAGACCCCGTCTCATTTGAGATGAGGGTATGACGTTAGCCAGGCAAAAGAGTCTCTTTCGCACCGGAGGAACTGTTCCTAGAACATACAGTTCCTAGAACCCCTTTTTTAATGCATTCGGACAGCATGGAACTGGGGATTAAAGAGTTCCTCTTGTTCCTACAACTATTTAACCATGACTGATTTGCATGCCAAGGCAGCAGAAGCATCTTTTTTTTTAAAGTGAAATAATTCAGCTTCTGTTTAAATTTGCAAAATATAAAACCTGCATGGGAAGGCTGCAGAGTGCCCACTGTCTTGCAACAAATGCCTTCTGGATGAGAAGAAATGTTATTCACAATGTTGATTCTTTTTTAAATGATTTTTGATACCATGAGCTTCTAGTTTGTCAATCAACTTCAGTTCTAAAGTAGTAATGCTGTAGTAGTATCTAAATAGCAATGCTGTCCGTTCCATTACTTTATGTAATCATTGGGCTACTAATGTGTGAGGTCATCTCAGAGTTCCTAGTGTGTGTCAATGTAAACAAAAAAGCCCTATATTTCTAGGTGTAGCCTCTCCAGTTAGTAGTTAGTAGAACTGTGCTCCTAGAACTGTTGTGTCCGAATGCACCTATAGATCATTCAGCTTTTTGTATTAATGGTAAACAACACTAATAATTCAGGATACAGGTTTTGACTGTCATGTTCATTTAGTACCTGTTGTAGCTCTGCGTTGATTGGCTGTCCCAGGCCAGAGACAGGCGTGTACTGGATGCGGTAGCCAGTCACTTGGCCCCCTGCAGGAGTCCACTGGAAGCGCAGCGAGTCAGTGGTACTCTCTGTGAACTGGAGGTTGGAGGGACCTGTGGTGGCCTCTGTGAGAGGAAGCAAAGATAGATAATAACTGTTCAGTAATATTTTTAATATAAAGTCTGTACTGCAGCATTATAAACACATTATAAAGTCTTCATAATAGCTAATGATGATTTACATAACAATGTATACAAATGCACTCATAAAGCAAACCAATGTTATAAACCCTTACAGCTAAGTAGGTACTAATTTGTGTAATATATGATAGATTATTTTACCTCTTGATAATGGCAATGATGACATTACAGGGGTAAAAGATTTGTAAATCCTTATGAAACTTCTATAGCTATAAAAGACTCAGACATTAACATAATGCTTTAGGAGTGGAGGCATAACAATCATTATTCATGAGTATGTTATAACACTTTATGAATATGTTCCTACAAATTATAGTCATTTACATGTTTTCTACACTACACTGCAGTCCTCCTGACCTGCTGCTTTGATGTAATGGGCATGTTCCTAGTGGGTTATTGCCTATGATTGAACACTCACCGTCATTCGCGAATGTCCCCCCAACAGACGCACAAACTCGTGGGGACACCTGCGGCAGGAGGGAGCTGAGGCCCTTGAAGCCACTGATGATCAGGGAATAGTAGGTCTGTGGGGACGAGGCCATCTGATCCAGCTCCCTCTTGTCAGCACTCTTTATACCTAAGACAGGTACACACAAGGGCAGTTAAAGAGAGGGTGCAGGAGAGGGAGACAGAGAAATGGACAGTGAGAGAGAGGGAACATGAGCTAGAGAAAGAGAGAGAAGAAAAGAGAAGAAACTGACACAGGATAGAAATATATAGCTTGTAAATGATCAGAAGAAACTTGTATTTTGTTCATAATTAATAGAAGTAAATAAATAAATAAAAGTCTTTCTTGGTAAATTAAGTACACTGCATATAAATATGCCAACGTCTCAGCATCATACAAAACCAAAGTCACCAAAAGACAATAACAAAAACAACCTATGAAATGATAAGCTTTTACCTATGGCAAAGATCTTGACCCCAAGATTGCGCAATGTTTGAACACGGTCCACAACAGAGTCCTGTGACTTCCCATCTGTAATGACGATGACAATCTGAGAAGAAGACAGGAAGAGAGAGCAAGAGAAAGAAAGAGAGAGCTTGTGTCAGAGAGTCTGAATTTGAACTTTTATTGTGTGGGACAAAACACCAGTACATTTCTTTTAACCCAAAATATGGCACCATGAACAGATTTAAGTCTCTACCCTCCTTCACCTCTATCTTACCTTGGGAACATCTCGAATATTTGGAGGGCTGAAGAAATTGTCAACGATGAATTTGAGCCCGTCACCCGTGCGTGTTCCTCCTCCCTTATACGGGATATTTTCAACAGCCACCACCACCTCTGTTCCATTTGTATACCTCCCAAAAGGAAACTCAATCCTAGCACACAACATATAAGTGTTTTTGTATAAAAGGGAAAGATTTAAAAGTATAAAACATATCTGTACATTTATATGTATAAACTGAAATTAAATGTAAAAATTAATTAATGTCAATATCAATAGAGATGTAGAATACATTAATTAACAATTAACAACATATATAAACATGCTCATGAACATACATTCAATTATCACACATGTGCAAACTTCTCTAAATCAGACTATATTAGCTGTGCAGAGAGGGACAAATATCACACCTGGAGCTATCGCTGTACTGCACGACTCCGAAGCGTACTCCGCTCGCGCCCACAGCACCGGCAAGTGGCTTCACCAGGCCTGCCATGAAGCCTTTCACCAACTGAAAGTTGGTACTGCCAATGCTGGATGAGCCATCCACCAAAAATACCACATCGGCTGCCCTCACACTGTTACACTGGCCTAAAAGTACAGGATGCAGAAATGAATGGACAGTTGAGGTGGTCATGCAGCCACAACACAAAGCGAAGTTTTGAAATCCATTAATACAAAAATACTTGAAGGGGCACTGTGGCAAATGCATGCAAGACAATGGGAGTGTGTTCAAGACAAGACCCATCTCTACATGTGATCTACATCTCTACAGTGATTAGTCATCACCCTCACTGGGCCACAGTTTTCCTGACACCCTGTCATTCAGGGCTTTTATTTGGCATTAATTGCTTGCACCTGCAAACAGGGAGGAAGTGCGTGTCTCATCTTGTTCTTCTGTCTGCTGGGTGACGGCCAAAGGGGTCAGAATCTCTGGTGACTCAGTGACCTAAAACTCCATTAAAGGCGCAGTGCACGACTCTAATCTGATACAGTGTTTGTCAAAATCAAATTTCTCCTCAAAGTCCAGCTGTCTGTTCGGTCCCACTGTATCCTGGGTGTACGTTTTGAATTACTGTAAAACTATTGGACTAGCCTTTCACCCATTAACATTGAACACATTTTGTTTCTATACTTCCACTAAGTTGAAAATATCGAACTTGAAATGCCCCGGTCCCTACTTTAAAGATGGATTTGCCCCGAGTTTTGAAGTAGGAACTAATATGTGGCTTTCCAATATAATGTATTCTGGTGACATTTTAATACCTACAAGAAATGCTGAGTGCAGTATCAATGAGCCACCAATGAATGTCACTCAATGGAGGTTGGAGCACAGTATCTTGTGCATGAATGAAAGCTATATGGGTATGGGGGGGGCATTGAGTTAACCAACCAGTGTTTGTGCTTACAGGATCTTGGTCATGGTGTAAATTAGCAAATAGATTTTACCTCATTATCAAATTAGCTATAGTTACACTTTAGACTTTGCCCTTGAACAAGGCCCCCAAAGGTCATTACAACTAGCCCGGCCACACAATGTAGAAATTTATTTACAGATTTATTTACAGCAAAGGTAGGCCCACATACATTGTTTCCTGACTGTGCCGATGCTCTTTATTGACAGTTTGTAAAGTTTAGGCAAAGTAGGAAGTAACATTAGCAATTTACGGTCAATGTGATTGGTTAGGCTGGACCAATGATTTCAAAGTTCAAAACCTGTTGCAATGCAAGTGTGGAAAGGAACCCCACACTTCATAAAAGAGTTTGGTTTTTCGGGGCTACATTACAACATCATCTACATGTACATGTCAACGTGTCATCCATCGGTACATTTATGTAATGTATTATTGTGAAACTGACTGTACCTTGAGCAGCACTTTCATGAAGAAGAGTCCCCACCACCGTGAATAAAAAGATAGCCCACATCTTCTTTACCTGTGTAAGAATATAGACTAACAGGTGAATTTCAACAATAACAGCCAAATCTAGTGCACATTCACAAAGTATGAGATGGTGACAACAACTAATTATAAACAAACTGCTACTGTATATTAGAAGACAATGTAAAAGAAAATGTTTGGTATACTGCATTGTGAGTCTATATGCATTTCATTACCTTACATACATCATACATGCATGGGAAAATAAGTCAAAGCAATCAGAATGATATGATCATTGTTCAGAATTGTTCTTGAACACCAGCAAGTAGTCTTTGACATATTGACATTTACACACACACACACACACACACACACACACACACACACACACACACACACACACACATGCTAACACCAACAGAAGCTATCATGAAGCTCAATCATCCTTCACACCCAAACAAAATAAAATAATTAGACAGCTGAAATGTTAAGAAGGTTGCCCTAAGGCAGGAGACAAGCAAAATATTCCTTTTGCCATTTGTAGGTTGTTGCCATGGGGACTTTTGGGACACACCTCAACCACTACCCATCTGTCCTTGCATGATCAGGCAGGCATGCTGGATTTGTGTGTGTGTGTGTGTGTGGGGGGGGTGTATGTGTGGGTGTGTCTGTGTGTGTGTGCCTGTGTGTGTGTGTGAGAGAGAGAGAGAGAGCTTGAGTAAGACAGAGAGAGAGAGACAGAGAAAGAAAGAAAGAAAGAAAGAAAGAACAAGCGTGTGTGTGTGTGTGTGTGTGTGTGTGTGTGTGTGTGTGTGTGTGTGCAAGTATACATAAGTCTATGTAAATGTTAGAGGGGTATGAGCGTCTAGCGATGACTGCATTCCATCCTGATAGCCTGATAAGAGAATCACATAAATCGGCACAAACTCAGCGCACTCTGAAGCCCATTCGAGATTCCTTCCTGTTTCAACAGCTGTTGTGCCAGGAGAGTCGCCTATCCATTGCATTTTGGATATAATGGATACCTGAAGCATAGATGCCTGAACCAGCAGTCTTAAACACTTCATAGATGAGCACTAACACTAACTTGTCTATGAACTCAAAAGCCAACTCTAAAACTAACCTGGTGACCTGAGAGCTTTTTAAAAAGTGCTACAGGATCCGACTTTCAAGAAGAGGCTTGTTCAAAAACAAGACACATGCAAATTCATGTGTGTGTACTTCTGTGTCTTTTCCTCTCTCTCTCTCTCTCTGTTTCTCTGTATGTGTGTGTGTGTGTGTGGTATATTTTGACAATATGAAGAAATTGCTTCCTCACTTACTTAGTAAAATAAGCCTACATAGTCTTAGTTGAGTGTCTGTCTTTCTGTCTGTGTGTATGGGTGTGTGTGTGTGCATTCTTGAGTACGTGTATATACAACAAGCGAGAGAATGTTTGAGAGAACAAAAGAAAAGAGACAAAGAGAAAGAAAAAACTGAGGATGTATCCAAATGTCAGTGTCAGTGCTTCCACACTTTAAAGGATCCGATGGCATTAGTATCCTAAAGGATATGGCATTGCAGCAAGACCCTCAAAAACCCATATAGAAATCTGCTGTTCATTCAGTCTAGACCCTATGGAATATGGACAGATGGAAGGGCCTGTACTATGTGGAGGGTCACTAGATTGTCAGTCCCAAATCGGCCTGCAGTTTACAAATACCCCACAAGGGGGAGTGCTGCTGTGCTGGTAATAGACACAGCTGTGAACAGGCCAATGACAAGAAATCAAGTTGGCAAAGTCAATTTTCTTTTCTCTAGCCAATATGTCAGAGGCCAGGAATGAGCAACAGCAGATAAGGAATCATGCCCTACTTTCATCACTGTTGACTATGTGTTCTAACTGCAGTACAAGCAAGCCAGGGTCTTTAGCGTTGTGGTCAGGGCGCAGGGTTATTGCCCTGAGACCACGTGGGCTGACTGTTCTCTCCCATTGCTAGGAAAAGCATCACCACAGTTGGTATGTTTGACTGGAAATGCATGGGATTTAGTTGTTGATACTACCAGACCCATTAAGACATTCCAGTTTCTGCAGCCCAGGCACACTCTCTGGTACCAATCATCTGTGTGGTTTGGAACAGCTGGATTTCCCTATGATCTTCCTGAGATGCACTTCCTTCCGCTCCCATACACTCTGTGGTCTGGCCACACGGCACCTGGTTTCAACTCTAAAGTCTCCGGCTCTCCTTGATCCCTTGAGATGTGATTCTACTTGTTGTACATCAAAGATGCCCTTTTCCCATGTTCGATCTGAGTCATGTTTCATTGACTCAGTCTTTCCTTGACCTTTCAAGAACTTACAAACACTGCTAAACTCTTACCAGACACTGTCAGACCTACTAGCCCACTCTATCACATTTTCCAACATGGATTTATTACCAGGTCATACTCAGACCATTGCGTCCTTATATGTCAGAACAAATGGTGAATGTTATATGTCAAATGTTATATTGATTCTAAATATCAAAATTAACAAAACATCTACTGCACTTTGCTTCCTGAATGGCTTTTAGGATAGTATACTCTACTATGCACTACAGGAATGTGATACTCCTGACAAACCTCTCCTCTGACATATCCACCCAAGAGGCATCATTCATGAGGCTCTTACACCCGAAGACCCAGTGTTAACCCTGCGAAAAAACAACCTCATGCCAACAGTGTCAAGGATAATTTTTAACAAAAGGATGTCCTGCTTAAAACAGCAACTATAGTCAGAGGGGGATCTGCCTGAGTGAGAGAGGTAAACGTGATGAGAGAAAGAAGTTATGTATAAACGAAAGGGAGGGAGGTTACAGATGAGGAGCCTAAACTTGTCTCACTGAAACAACAATCAGATGCGTCCCATTCTCTCTGTGGATCACAGCCCAGTGGAGCACAACAGTAAAATTCATCTCAAGCTATGAAGGGTTTCCTCCTCCTCCAAAGTGTCTCTCCCTGTGAGGTGCCAGACATTGGCGCAGAACTTCATATACACATAAGCAGGAATGATGATACTATGCAGTACTGTATACTCAGCTCAGAACTTCATATAAACATAAACATGGTTGATGATACTATGCAGTATATTGTATACTCAGCTCAGACATGTGCACATCACAGGATTTTTGCGCACCTCTTTGTGCGCACCTCTTTGTGCACATCACAGGATTTTTGTTTGTTGTATACAGATAGTTGTATGTAAATAGCAATAACACAACGGTGCATGCAGACAGGGCGTTTGCATAAACAGCTGATTGCCACACTGACCCAAAGAACATTCTCAGCCGATCAGAGTGAGGAAGATTTTAAGTGACACATGAGTTCAGCCGAGGTCACCAGCTTCGGGCCTGACCACCCCATGTCTTTGATCTCTCTCTCTCTCTCTCTCTCTCTCTCTCTCTCTCTCTCTCTCTCCTCTCTCTCTCTTTCTCTCACTCTCCCTCTTTCTCTCTCTCTCTGTCTTACTCTATCTTTGTCTTCCATTCTCTCTTTTGGTGTGCTATTGTCTCACAGTGTGCGGGCACACACACACACACACACACACACACACACGCACGCACACACACACACACACACACAATCCAAAGAAAGAAGAAAAATTTCTGACCAGACACACATCAAAAGAACCTAAGCATTCTCATTTTCCCTCTCTCGCTCTTTCTCACACATGTACCCATACAAACACACACACACACACACACACACACACTCAAATGAGTCCAAACGGCAGATCAAAAGCTTGCACTGACATACTTGAATTGACTTCATTAACACTTAACCACAACCCCTCCTCCCCAAAAGCAAAACAGAAGCACATGTACTTACTCACACAATACTAAAAATCCTTAAGCATATTGTGGTATGTACTGTATAGATGCATAAACATGTATTACAGCATTCACACAAATGCCAAAAGCATACATTCTTTCTCAAAGTGAAGTTTGAGGACAGTTAAGTGAGACCCCTTATACCGTATCTTACATACATCATTTATTCACTTGCATTCATGGTCACACTGAAGCCAGTTATCCTTTGTGCTGGTATCAACATGTTGCCCTAATTATCATTACATTATGTCATTATGTATCATTATCTTTCTGTCTGCAGATCTGTCTGTCTGTGTGTCGGTCTGTCTGTCTGTCTGTCTATCTGTCTGTCTGTCTGTGTGTCGGTCAGTCTTATCACCATCAGAAAAGTGTACCACACCTGGAAAAGGGTATTACAAGTAGGTCACAACCAGATATGTTCAGCAAACACTGTAATGGTTATATGGTTCAGTCATGAATCAGTATCAAGTTGCTTTATACATAACTAGCAGCAGAGATGCATGTTGAGTTAGATGGTTAGTTCAAAAGTACCCCATTTATCCAGCTACCCTTTCTGTGCATGATGAAGAATAGCTCTTAAATGTTTTAAGCCTTGTCATTATGGGTTATTATGTCTGCCAGTATGTTTCGGCAGGCCCGGTTAAAAACTGTCATGCAATGAAGCTTAATTGGATCACCCTCACCATGACAATCTCAGTGAATGACAGAGACAGTGTGAGTGGTATCTCAGTTCAGTTTGACATTTCTGAAACAATTTGCAGCAAAATAAAATCATTTTAAAACTTTCCAAAACATAATTGTAACTCCAATGTGCTATGTATGACCAGCAAGCAGTCTTATTAACTAGTGTGCAACCATTATTCAATATATGCAAAGTAACTTATCCAGGGATGTGTTTTGTAATGTGCTCCATGGGGCAGTAAAAGCATAGCTGAGCCCTCATGGCTGTAAAGACTGCTGAATGAGTTTAATAAATCATAATTACTGCAGAAGCAGGAGCGCTCCTTTAGAGGATACGCAGCTGCAAGCACCCCTGCAGCTGAACGCGTTCCCTGCGCCCCCAAACCATCTGTCGCATCGAACCGCTCTCTCCCACAGCCGAGCGGGGCAGACAAGCGAATTGGATTACAGTGAAAGTCGCTCACCTGCCAAACTGATTAGTCACCTCTTCCTGCTCCTAATCCTTTCAGAACTCACAGCGTAGTAGGGGCCATGTGAGGGCATCCAGTTTACCACCAAAATCCCAAAATGGACAGAACCACAAATGAAGCAGCGCAGTAATGTGAAGGGTTGGTATTAAACGTGCATGTTCTTCCTGCTGGTGCTGTGCTGTGCTGTGCTGTCTTTGCAGGTTCAACACTCTGCCAGAGCTCAAGCTGTCACCCGGGCAGGCGCTCTCCTGTTCTTAAGTCCAGACTTGTTTGGTTGCCTTGAGCGCCGTGTTTTTTTCTCTCCTCCTTTTTCTTCCCCCTTCTGGTCTTCGTTTCTCCTCCAGCCCAGTTGCAATCATGTTACATCCAGGAAAAAAACATGTTTGAGCCATAGCTCTGTACTCCTCTGAGCCATACACACAGCGTTTATGTGTCATAAAGTTTGCCAATATCATATTAACGCCTTTTACAATAGAGTGATAGAGGTGCCATCGATATGATAGATGTTTACAACTATCACTTTCAAGCCTTTGGTCTTGACTTGGCTTTGAGTTCTTGGCCTTATGTCACAAGACATCAAAGTAAATTGTGCTAAAAAACTCTGAAGTTACGTCAAGTGAAACAGAATCAGCATTTCAATTAATGAATGTCTGTGAATATGGGGCAGATTGAAATTATTTGGACACCATAGAAGAAAAATAGACAAGTGAAGTACAAGGTCAGGGTGGACCATAAAAATGTCACTGGACTTCCAAACTAGCGCTAGCATGCATATGGGTAGGCAGTCTAATTTGGTATTCTCCCTCCAGCAAGTGGCCTTCCTGATTGGGTTTGCCTCTTTATTAGCAATTTTACTCATTACCTTCTTATCTGCTGCCACTCCGCTCCATTTGAAGATGAGTTTCAGTAGCCTGCAGGCTTGATGTATGGTGTGACTAATTTAAGAAACAAGTGAAAATGGCAACTGTGATTTTTCCTGTTTCCTTCCCGCGAGCATCTTTCTGAATCATTACTCATATCAAGTTTTACCTCCGCCCTTTCCCACCGCACAAACCCCCAATACTCTAGAAGCAAGAAAAAGGTTCCTGTGATGATATCACCTAGCAGCTCAAATGCGCTGGCAGCACATCCATTAGCAGTTGATGGGCCATCCAATGAGAGGGAGTCTCTCTGCACTGGAGTCCATCAGCCAAAGTACTGGTATAGAGCTCAGTGCCAGAACGAGCCATTGCTATTGGTCTTGCCCTGTATCGGACCTGCCTATGCATGTGAGCAAATCAGCTATTTGATTAGTTACTGGTGAGACTAGCAGGCTAGAAACCCTTCAAGATGCTTTAGCCTACGTATACTCAAATTCTAACATGTATTTCAGCTGTGTCACAAAGACATCTTTGCTGGAGACAATTTAGTTTGTGGGGAGTAAGATGAGACCTCCAAGAACACTCCTTCATTATGCATTCACCTGTTTTTTTCTCTCTCTCAGTTTTCAACATTGCAGTCAATGCAGCCTTCCATTTCACTGTGACTATGAAGGAGCATGCAAGCTCAGTCCTCCTGGTATGTATTTGATCAATCTGTAATAATAGATAAAAGCCAAGTGCCACAGCTGACCATACAAACATACATACTGAAATTGTGTAAAAGGAAATAACACTCTAATGAAGTAACAGTATACAATGTTTTTTTTTTTTTTACAAATGTGCACTTACATTCTCTCTATTTATACATTTAAACATGAGTGTGTCTAAATATTCACTATAAATTACATTAGTCTCCTAAGGTCATAACTATCTTCAAAACTCAACACGCAATTCATTCATCACTAATAGGACTGACTGTGAGGAAGCAAGACACAGCTATGCAGAGGTCATGCCCTCAGGGTCAGCTGGTGGTCATTATTCTTCAGCTCTCTGCAGTGGGGGGCCCACACTGTAAGAAGACCCTATGGAGAGAGAGTTATATTAAGGTTATGATTCCGACCCACAATATGAAATAGCCTAATATATGTGACATTCTTTGGTTTATGTTAGATATTGTGTTTTAGGCTTTAGTTGTGATAAATATGAATAACATTTTTGAGGTATTTTTTGATCAAAATGTGGTGCAACCTCTTAGAGCACTCTATCCTTAATACAACTTGCTATGACAATATGAAATGGTGACAATGATTCATGTTTTCTGTCTCCATTTAATCACACTGCTGGAACAGCTGTTGTAAATGTGCAGAGTGATTTATCACTTTCCTTAGGCTACGCTATGTTGGTATAGGCCTATTTCATTAGTTTAAGACCCCCTCAACGATACATATTCATGACAGCCAGGTAAGGATGAGAGGTATGTAACCTTAGCTAAAGGTTACATACCTGACCAGGGAGTAGGCCATAATTCAGGTAAATGAGAAAGTAAAAGCAGATTGTAATAGCAGTGCCCTTTTTTCAATGGGTAATTGCGTGTGCGCATTCATTTTGTGTCCTCTAGGGTCCTCTTTTGTGACCCTCCAGGGTCCTCTTTCAATGCATGATGCCACATCACCAAAGTAGGCTATAAGACAACACACCTGACGTTTGTCAAGTATAAAAGGACATAGCTCACTAAGTATTAAAAAATACTTGAAAATAACAAAAGCTGGTAAAATGAACCCAAATCTAAGAAAAACGAAACACATCAAATAGCCAATCCGTGTTCTTCTTTATGTCCACTTTTAATTTGAAAAGAAGCAGCAACTTCACGTGTTTCCCGGAAGTACAACAAGCCCGGTGTTCGCCTTACTGCACCATGACGGCTGTGAATCTCACAGAATTATCTCTCCCCCAGCTCGAGCAGCTGAAAAATCAGCTAGAGCAGGTATGCTCTTTAATACCTCTTCCCTTACTGCAAAACAGTTGTGTTGTTTACTTGTATTTTTAAAGCGTTTCTGTCACCTAAGAGAAATGTTTGGTGCCAGGCTATCCTAGCTAGCTAGCAGTTAGCGCATTCGCAAAGGACTGTTTTGTAACGTGCTTCATGAGGTAGCAGCTAGCTAACTAGATCTAATGAACGTTACTGTTTATTTCTTAATGAGTACAAATATTTCTGTCGACCGCAAAGCTTAGTGTTTTTTCTTTAATGGAGGGTTACAGTAAATGGATACTGTGTGATATCCGTCCCCATTCAGTAGGTGATCGTCCACATGGGGATGCACAGTGATTGTTCGTCCATATTTAGACATCCACGCCCCAAATAAATTTGAAAGGCAGTGCTCTAACATTACTTCTTCACTTGATGTTTGTATCCGCTACTATGGGGTATTATGCAGGCCTTATTTTGACTGTATCCAACTATAATGCGTGTTAAATAACGTTACATTGCAGGAGACAGAGTTTTTGACGTCTTCTATCGGACAGCTCAAAGTTGTGCAAACGAAGTATGTTGAGGCTAAGGAGAGTCTGAATATACTCAACAAGTCAAACGAAGGTGAGTAAAATGTGGCGCTGTGATATTATCGCAAAAAAGACTCCACGCTGACGTCAACATAATTACTCCGAATTATAAACGCCGTTATAATTAGCTTGTTAGTTGCAGTCTGTTTTGTATTCTTGGAGACCAGATGCTAGTTTGGCATTTCATGCCCGGGGTTTACCCTGGGATCAACTTGTTAAGAAATTGGTTGTGGGGTAAGGCGTAATTTCGTCTAAAACGAGGCTGGCTTTACATCAAACAACCTTTTTACAACGTAATGAGCACACCACACACACCACTGCACGGTCGACGCAACTATTCTGAGCTCTGCCTCCATAATAGAAATATCAAACCGTGTTTACTCTCTAATCATTACAGCGAACATCTGAGTCTTAACTCACCTGTTAATGAGTCTAGAGTCTCTGTAAGCAATACTTTTTTAAGTTTCCTCGTCATTTATTTTATAAGCTGATCTAAAAGTCTTGCCCAAAGCAGCTTGAGAATACCTAAATGTGATGGCATGTGTGCACATCTGTCTAATCCTAAATTTTCTGTTCTTCACAGGAAAAGAACTACTTGTTCCTCTCACGAGCTCTGTATCCTTTTCTTATGTGGTGGCTATGAGCCATGGATTGACGGAGGTTCTTAGTTCTCTTCCTCCTCTATGAATAGATGTTAACTTTATTTTGTGACGTCCTTGACACAACTGTATTCAGATGTATGTGCCTGGAACACTGAATGATGTGGATAATGTATTGGTAGATGTGGGAACTGGGTATTATGTAGAAAAGGTAAGAATTTAATATTTACATCAATTCATACATACACACACACACACACACACTGGGCCCAGGACTGATATGCAGTTTGTGTATGCCAAGCTCAGAGTAAAGTCAGCTGTTAGAACATGTGTTGTAAACTACAAGCTCCACCTTTGTGTCCTGTCCACAAAACACCAGGGGAAATATCTTGTATACCGCTGTGTAGGCTAGTCACATTTATTTCATATGTGTTCCATATGTTAAGACAGCTTAAAATGCTCTTGAATCATTTGGCAAGTGCTAATTGAACCCTTTATTTGTTCCGACGCTGTGCTTAACTTGACACAACTTTCCCTTTTAAAAACAAATAGTTTTGGTTTGGTATTTAATTTATAGTTTCAGCTTTCACCAGGTGCTGGGAACATGCAATTCCAAGAGAAAGTGAAACATGTTCCTTCAAGGCAGTATGCCAACCTGATGAAATATAAACTTTTATGTTGTCGAACATCCAGTTTAAGGCCACAGTAAACTATATATAAACTACATAGCCATAACCATGTGGGTACCTCTACTAATTAGTGGGGTAAGCTGCCTTAGTCGCACCCATTGCTTGCAGGTGCACAAAAGCTAGTATACGGTCATGCAATCTCTTTGGAGTACTGTCGGTGGGCCAAGACTGCACATTAGGTGGGTTTACATGGGTAAATTTAATCCTTTTAGATTCATGTGTTGCAATTGGAATAGAAATGTTTCTATAAAGACTAGGGCTGGGATAAACGATTATTTTTTTAAACGATTAATCTAGCGATTATTTTTTCGATGCATCGATTAATCTAACGATTCATTTTTTCAGTTCGATTCGATTATCTCCTCATTAATTGACTAATAGCAACTTATACATGTTTATTTACATATCTCAATGAATTAAACATGAATTCTTTAACATTGCAATATATGTTTATTGCTCTTAAGATTCCAAAATAAAAGACTATACAAGTGCAAAGTAATGCATTCTTAGTCAGAGGTAGCATTCAATAAAGTTCAGTAGTGTATAGGTCTAATTGAGTGCCTGTCACTTTAAGGCGTTCTACATACTCGACGCACCCGACCGGTAGCGCGACACCGTGACGTCAAAATGACGTAGATCTTGCTGGCGCCCCAGGATTTAATGGCTTCTACATACCTGACGCACCCGACCGGTAGCGCGACAATGTGACGTCAAAATGACGTAGATCTCTCTGGCGCCAGGGTTTTACCGCGGTAGCACACGGTAGCGCACTTCTCATTTTTTTTTTCAGACGAAATGACAAGGCGGAAACAGGAAGATGGACTAGTTCGAGGGCAAGCGAAGTTGCAGTGTTTTGTTACAGTCGGAATTTTAATAGTTTGCTGGATAAGTTAACAAAGTTACCAGTGAGAGTTACAACACATGGAATTAAGAGGAAAGATTAGAAACGATTTATTTTCAAACAAAGGATATCTATTAAGGCCTGAACAAAATCTCTTTCCACTTCAGGAAATTACACAAACTCAGCCAGCTGCTAGCTAGCTAGCCAGCTAACTAAACTGTTTAAATTATTAAAATTTCCCTCGGGATGACTAAAGTACCTATCTATATATCCATCTATCTATCTACCTGTGCACACACCTTGGAAACTACATGATAATGATGGTAGTTGTGAATAGTAGCAACCAAAGTCTGAAGTACCATCACAGAGGCTAGCTACTGGTGTTTCTTACTGCAGCTTCTTCTGCTGTGTAAGTAGTTAATGTTAGTCTTTTCACAACAGCTTACCTCTGTTCAGGAGAATATTGCAACTAGTGTTTCAATTCACCACCAGTAGTATATAAATGGTTACGGGCGCTTCTGTGACGCCACATTGTCGCTACTACTGGTCGGGCGAGAGTATGTGGGACGTTTAAGCCAGGTAGCACGAGGTAGCGCACCACTCATTTTTTTTTCAGACGAGCGCGACAAAGCGGAAACAGGAAGATGGACTAGTTCAAGGGCAAGCGAGAGTTGCCATGTTTTGTTACAGTCGTGAATTTCTAATAGTTTGCTGGATAAGTTAATAAAGTTACCAGCGAGAGTTGCAACACATGGAATTAAGAGGTAAGAATAGAAACGATTTATTTTCAAACAAAGGATATCTATTAAGGCCTGAACAAAATCTCTTTCCACTTCAGGAAATTACACAAACTCAGCCAGCTGCTAGCTAGCTAGCCAGCTAACTAAACTGTTTAAATTATTAAAAATTCCCTCGGGATGACTAAAGTATCTATCTATCTCTATCTATCTATCTATCTATCTATCTATCTATCTATCTACCCAAAGCGCACACCTTGGAAACTAGATGATAATGATGGTGGTAGTTGTGAATAGTAGCAACCAAAGTCTGAAGTACCATCACAGAGGCTAGCTAATAGCAGAGCCATTTACATTCTCTGCTACTAGTGTTTCTTAATGCAGCTTCTTCTGCTGTGTAACGTAGTTAGCGTTAATCTTTTCACAACAGCGACACCTCTGTTCAGGAGAATATTGCAACTAGTGTCGCGGACCATGACCATGCCACATATAAATGGTTACGGCGCTTCTGTGACGTCACATTGTCGCGCTACAGGTCGGGTGCGTCGAGTATGTGTAAAGGCTCTGGCATGGTCCTGCGTCACATTTGCACGTGTTCAAGACGTGCGTCATTTTTGCTGTGGACGTGAAGCATACTCCAATTTCTGCTGTCCTGAATGCGCGTTAAATCTTTAAGGTTAGCGCCTGCGCACTACGGATTAACTGTGATACTCTGCCCCACCAACTGGGGGCGGTACGTCGAGCCTGAAAGTAGGACACAACCACCAAAGAAGCCTGAAACGCCTGAAGAAAAAAGAAGAACTTGGGATGTGCGAGCACTGAACGAAGGAAGAGCCGTTGAAGGAAAAAGCACCACGAGTACGTTCGCCTGTCTGCTGGGAAGTTTGATAAGCTGGCCCATTGCATCGCTCCATTTATCATCCATCAGAACACACACAGCACACCTGTTGGTATAGCTGAGAGACTAGCTTAGCCTACTTGCTTATTAGGCTACTTAGCCTATAGCTATAGCTTAGCCTATAGCTAAGTGACTTCGGTGCTCGCGAGGGCAGCAATATTGGTGCGATACAAAGTAAAGACATTTTTCTAAACACAGCAGTGTCATGGTAAGAAAGAGTTGTCGCGCACAGATGTCCTCAATTAAATTTGTATTGAGTCTTCACACCTGCCTCATACCAAAAAAGTATGAACCAAAACCTGTAAATATGACGGTCAATAAAAGTTTTGAAGTAACTCTTTGTGTTCATAATGTATAATGTCTCACTGTGATAATGGGTGTATTTAGACCGAGAGGTAGCCTCTTCAATTATTATTATTATTATTATTATTATTATAACACATTATCTGGTGTTGACAGGCGAGTTTCGAGATTTGAGTTCAGCATTGTTCAGGAGTAGGCTAGGTGATAATGATTGCATTTGGGAGAGGTAGGCTACATTCCCTTTATTATTATAATCACTATTGATAACGATTATATAATGGAACAGGCGAGAATGCATCTCGATCAGCAAGTGTTACTGGGTTTCGCCTGAGCGTTGTAGATAGATACCAAAGATTCTAAAGCTCTGTTCTAGAATCTTTGATAGATACCTTTATATGGCTCTGGGTTTCGCGATTTGATTTCAGCATACGCTCATTTCTAAAAGATGCATTTAATCCGAAGTCATGTCAGCTCTCTATGCAGGGAGTAGGGCTGTCACTTTTTATTTGAACATGACGTGAAATATCCATGAGTCGAACTATAAATAAACTATTCGGTTTTAGTGCTGTGTAGCGCATTTCTACAGTCTATGATTAGTTTTATTTTATTGTTTGCCATCTCATTCAGTGCTATATGATCCAGGGCTCATGACCAAATCAAGCCAATATAATAGCCAGTAGCCACAATGAGCCCATGCAGCCATCCTGTTTCGACAATCAAAGGTAACGCACAGAACGGCCAGCAGACAGATAATTACGTCCCCAACTCATCTAAAATGTGGTGTCTTGAAATACTTTGGGTTCTACACCATAGATGGTAAAGTGACCGTTAAATATAATGTTAAAGAATGGATCTGTGGATTGTGGCTTTACATCGGGTCGAAGTTGACTCCATGTCGTGGGTGTCTCACGTAACTCAAAGCCAGGCAAGCTGAGGACAGGCCCTGTTCCATCGTCGTTATGGTAACCAAACAAGTCTTCTTCTGTCTAGGTTTGTTTCTAGGTTTAAGTGTTAAGAATCTCGTCACGCGCTCACCAGTGCCGCGTGCGCGGGACGCAGACACGGGACCGTACCATAGGCTTAAGACGTTTGAGGGAATCCTTGCAATTAACATTAACACAGTTAAAAGGCTGCTGATGTGTGCATGCAATTCATAACGTAGTTAGTTAAAAAAATGGTTCGTACTTCTCCTTGGGACAAGCACTTTTGAGTCTTGGAAAACACCTTTCCATTTACATCGGGATTTTGCAAACATTCAGAGTCAATACAATGGCCAATTTGATTGATTGTATTTGTAGAAAACTATAAATGCGGTTATACCAAGCAAATTGATAGCGGCACTGTAATTGTATCTTTCGACTGTCATTTGTTGCACATGCTACAAAAATCATTCTGTGCAGTTTTTGTGCAAACCGGTCTGATACAGTTTTGCTTATACATGCGTGAGACTGAGACGCCTGTTTATTTTGTTTTAAGTGTGTGCAGGGTGTGAGAGGGGAATCGATGTGCTTTGATTCCAGCTTGGTAGCTGTAGTCTGTGAAATTAAAAAGCACGTGTGTGTGAAGTATCCAAACAATGACACCTTCATTTTATTATGGCTGCTTTAGCAACACACCTTAAGCTACTGTGTAGTGGGTCCCATTTAGTGAAGTGGCTACTTCATTCGCGCTTTCCTTGGCGTGAATTTTATTACAACTTTTCGCCACGAAAGTTTAAAGGTGCCATGTGTAATGTCCGCCAAAAAATCAATTCATACTCCACATTCCATAAAAGATGGGGGCAGTGTACCTCCAGAAAGTGAGTTGGTCTACCCTAGAGTAACAACCGAGACACGTGTATTGCAGTTTGGCTGGTGGTTATGTTTGTTATATTCTGCTCCTTCTAACTTACTCGGGCTACAGCATATGTTAATTCTGCACAACGGGGCAATACTTTATTAGTTTTCTGGGACACGTATACATTCAGTGCATTCACCTCTTGCCCTGTCTCAGGTGTCACACTTCAACAGGTCTGTGGGACAACAATTCCTATTGTTACAATGTTGCCCGCATACTGCCTCCCATGGCCGAAACTGGTATTATGACACCTGTCGGGCTGTGGCTAGTAATTTAGCATGCTAATTCAGGTTGATATCTCTGCAGCACTATACCTTGTCATTTTTTAAATGACCTCATGATTACCTCAATTATTACACATGGCACCTTTAAGTCTGCTTGATACTGTAAGGCGTAAGCCATTGGTTTCCAAAGGAGATTTTATTTGTGTCGCCAGCATAGCCTATTGACAATTTATGTTGTAAATAGGCCTACCTTATAAGCCTACCTGTAGCTTAGGGAAGCTAACAGCTTTCTATTAGGATCTAGTTTGTTAGTTACAGTTTTGTCATAACTCCCTGATGCATTTTTGCCTTTAGAATAGCCAGAGTGTGGATATCTCAATCGGAAAATTAAACAATATCGGTTGCCTATGGACTAGGCTGGGTGAACCCAGCCTGATCTGCCCGCTATTTATTTTTTGATTTCTTAAAAGATTGAGCTTGGTCTGGTGAAAGCCATACTAGCCATGGACCTCAGTTACACAATGCAAGGGAACATGAATCAGCCTACATTTGCACGAACAATAACGGACAACAGCTCTTCAACTTTGGCCCGTTAAAATGTGTATGAACAGTCTAGCGACGCATTTCATCAAGGCCCATTTGGACATGTCAGTTATTTGCACCACTGGTTAGATGTTAACAGCATTTTGTTACTTAATTTGTGCATTAACAATAACGTTTCAGACTACTGTTACTTAATTTGTGCATTGACAATAAAGTATTACATGAACTAAAGATGACTAAAATCTTATGTATAAGAAGAAACATTCACAAAAAATCCATCCATCCAAAAATGACCTTTGTTTTTGATAGCTGTTGAAAACAGCATGGAACTGAGATGTTTTTGTGTATAAATAAATAAATAACATTATGCTGATACCTTTTGCTTTTCCCAAATACAATGTAGCCTACAGGTGTAAGTGACCTTTCATCAATCCAGTTGCAATGGATGAACTGTGATGAACTGCCCTACTTGTGATTGTTTAGAGATTTTAAAGGTTTTATAACAATGCTACATCTTCTTTGGCTATTCTACAATCTATTCACCTTTTCAGCAGCGGTAGGCTACTTTCTGTGCAGCCATCACACACACACCTCAGGCATGCCAAACAAGCATACACAAAAAAGTTTCAAGAGTGGGGGATGGAGTAAAATATGGAGACAAATTGAAGTGATTTATTTTCGCGGAACGGATGTACAGGACTGAGCGGCGGTCATATTTTGTACCGCTATGCGGTACATCTAGTTTTATCTTATCTTTAATTTAAATAGCACAACATAGAACATCAATGTGTGCTGGCCGGTTTTGATTTCGTGGTGCCCAGCCACAGATTAATCAACGTATGGAAAACACTGAAGGTGTAAAATTTTAAATATTAAGCAGCACACGTTATGCTTGACAAATCGACGCGCATATTTTGCTTCGACGTCATCGATTGCGTTGACGCGTTGTCCCAGCCCTAATAAAGACCTTTGTTGGAATAACACTGGCCGATCTGATTGGAATATATATGCGTTAGCTCCAAGCTGTCGCTTCATAACTGCGCTGAACTGGCGTTAGATTTGTTTTTTTGAGCAGATTTCAAACCCTGTGCAAAACGCAATGAAATGTGTGCATGTCACACAGCTATTCTGATTTAAATATGTTTTGTGTGTATGGACATCTGATTGGATTAGATTATTGTGCCATGTAAACAGTTGGTCCGACGTCTTCAATTGGAGTCATTATTAAACCGTTATCAGACATATAATTCAATTATTTGGTCTGGAGTGTAGGACCAAATAATGTAAAGTGTAGCACATAAATATAATTTTTCTGAGGTAGCTGTCACTACCAACTCCCAGACTCCCTCAGGAAGTGACGTCAACATGGATACTTCCATTGCATAGCTGTGGCAGTACTCAAGGTGTGTGCTACGACAGGCCTCAGCTGGGCTAGTTATGTGAACAACCAGTGAGCTCCGAAAGGTACGTCTGCAGCCTCATGTCATGAATATAAATAACTGTCTGTGTGTGTGTGTGTGTGTGTGTGTGTGTCCTCAGAATGTAGATGACACCAAGAACTTCTTCAAACGAAAAATCGACTTTCTCACCAAACAGATAGAAAAAATTCAGCCAGCGCTGCAGGAAAAGCACACCATGAAGCAAGGTGATTATACACACCCACGCTATGGCCCTCATTTATTAACCGAGCGTAGAAACCATCTTATGACGGAGTCGCGTGTGATTCATGAAACTTTCATATCACTCCCATTCCAGTGTAAGAATAAACGTTTGTTGATAAATGTGGCGGCTGGAAACAAGTGTAATTTAAATATTACGCCACTATATATGCTCGTTTTAAAGGCCTCGCCCCTAGATTTACGACATGGAGGTGCATTATACGCCCAAAAGAGAAACATTTGTGGCCTTAGTGACGTTGCAAATCCAGCTGAACCTTGTTAATTTTGACAGCTAAAAAAGTGTCAAGAAACCTGGGAAACTAGATAGCGATTTAAGTGCAACAGACTTTCGCAGAGAGAGGGCATCATACTACAAATACATTCATTACAAAACCATATGACACTGCCATTTGTCCTTTGAAAGTAATAAAAAATAATTTATGAAAGAAAGTAATCCTCTCCACATAGCCTATATGTGTCAACATAACAGGCTACATTACAGAAAGTAGGCTACAAATGTGCAGGAAACGTTATAGGTCCCAGATTCCATGAATTCAACTCTTCAACTTTCCAATCCTCTGCCAATTTACTGCTGCACCGTGCTATGCTGTCTCAAAAGATGAGATTCGAGCGTAGCCGCCGCTCATGTTCAGATTGATAAATGCCATGCTTTGTGTGGATGTAGGCGTCTACAATACACCTGTTTTATGTCGTACGCACGTTTCATAAATGAGGGCCACTATCTCGAGTGGTGCAAATTAACTTATTTATTAACATTGTTTATCTATCCATCTGTCTATCTATCTACTCACAAAAAGTCAGGGATATTCGGCTTTCAGGTGAAATTTCAGGATGAACCTAAAATCCACTATAACCTTTACAGGTGAACTTAATGTGACCGTCTCGAAATGTGGATGTGCATGTCCAACAGTTCAATGTTTCAGTACTTTCTGTGCTATATATAAATATATAATCATACACACACACATATATTAGGGCCGTCAAACGATTAAAAAAAATTAACCAATTAATCTCATATTTTGAAATGAATTAATTGTGAAAAAGTAAATTTTCTCCCTAAAGATTAAAGCTTCTTAAATGGCATATTAAATACAAAATAAATCACAAAATTAATGAGTAACTACAAAGTTAAAAGTAAAACACTTTTATATTATTTAAATGATAATCATGACACAGTAATTTTGTTTTAAAGTATTAATTTATTTTTTGACCAACTCCATTCAAATAAAGCCTATGGCTAGTCCACTAACTCTAACATTGTTTGTGTCACATGTATAGTGCAATATTAACAATGATAAGCATGATATTAAGTTGGTATAAACAGCTTTCATTCCTTTGGAAATAGAAGCATGTAAAGACATGATGCTAGCCAGACATTTTCTGTTTGCAATTAAAAGTGAATCATAAGCCTGGTATCCAGTAGTCACCTAGCTAGCATGGAATGCGTTTCAATCGGCATATCATGTGCTTTATGTAAAGGAATTATTGAAGACTTCAAGACTCACCAGTTCCATTACACAAAGACAACTCTTCATGTTCTTGTCAATTTTCCAAATCACAGTGAGTGCAGCCTATGTCAAAGTGACCTGGCTCTCACAGTTTATAACTGGTCAGTAGTGGGAACCTGATAAATCCGCAATCTCCCCTAACCTCGTCTTTGTTGCCTTCATGATTTCCTTTTATAAGTTTCTTATATTAAAAAGGAGATATCAATTATCATCAACAATGACAAGCCAGCTGGAACCTGCCACTCGTTTTTCTCTCCCTCTTATGCGAGCTCAGACGCGTTCTCAATTAAATGGAGTAGCATACGTTGAAGTTGAATCTTAATGGGGTGGACCCGAAAAGTATCATCATTATGTAACATGCTGTTGGTGCATTTTGACATTGTAAACGTTCTCTAACAAGTGAAAAGCAGTTTGCCGTAAAGCTACTATTTATTGGCTAAATGTTGGTCCCTCCTCTGTCTCTTGGAGCCCTACGCACAGTGTGTGATGCGTGTGGTGGTAGCGGCAGCACTGATCACTGTGCTTTTAAAATCAGGCAACTTTTTAAACTGAAACCTTTTGCCTACAAGCTACTCACGGTTCCTCCATCTTTCTCTAACTCTATAGACAGTAAAATAAACTCTCAGGCTTGCTGCTTCAGGTTTTGGGGCTTCCGTTACAAAGGAAATGGGTAAACACAATGCGCTAATTGCGTTAATATTTTGCAACATGTTATGTATTTCAAAATGAATCGCGGCGAATAACGTGTTCATTTTGACAGCCCTAATATATATGATACATACACACAGTAAAATGGAGTTAAGAGTTAGGATGCACCAACTATTTTAGTATTTGTTGTTTAATAATATGAAAATTGTGAAACTTCAAAATTAATTTGCATTAGTCTGAATGTGCAGTCAATTTCCACAACTCTACTTCTGCATCCTCACTAAGCTAATATGGTGTGTGTGTGTGTGTGTGTTTTTCTTAACAGCGGTGGTTGAAGTCATGAGCATGAAACTACAGCAGTTACACAGCCAGCAGACGTCATCATCAACAACCACCAAGGCATAGGAGACGAACATACAGAAGAAAATACACCATACACTCTCACAGACAGGTTTTCTTGCCAAAAAAAAAAAAAAAAGTTCTCAGCAGTAGAATAGATCCGAATGACTTAACTGTCAGAGCTTTTGAGTGGAGACACAATAGGGCTGTCTTAGGACATGTGTGTACACACAAACACACACACACACACACACACACACACACACACAGCAGACTCTCAGATATAACCTAAGCATGTGTGACCTCTTTAACCCCAGCACAGAGGCACAGGTGACCTCGGACTGGATACCTGTCTGTCAGCATATTCTGTGTTTGTAAGTAAGAGACTCGTTTAATCCTGAGGAGTGTGTCTCAGTCTGTTATGTGTTCACTAAATTAATATTTGCATACATTCATACATGAATTAATAAAAGTGCTTCAAACGTCTAAGTGAGATTGAATTTATTTAACATGTCCGTGTCTTTTGTAAATTAAAGGGGAACTATGGGCTCTCTTTAAGGTCGGAGAATACTGTCGGTAGAATTTTATTTGAAATGTGGTGCTACATAGCTGGCTAGCATAGCATAGTGACTAGATGCTGCTACAAAGCTATGCTATGGGGGCAGATTTAAGACTTAAAATGTCCAGTGCTGTGGAACATGAACAGGATCCTTACGAGACACCACTATGTGTGTAACTTTAATTATGAAGAAACGGGATACAGTAATGCGATGTTTGGACTTTACAGGAAGCGACACCCCATGCATGCCCTTCTCTTTTGTATCATGGACTTAAATTGAAGTGCAAGCTCTCTAGTTGAGGGGCCTATGTTCTCAACCAACACCCCACAGCTCAGTTGTTTTTCTTTAAAGGTGTCATAGAAGCTCTATGTCTGTGTGCCTGGAAAGTCAAGTCAGTTAGGAGATGCCCACAGGACTACTGTTCATCATCATCATTATTATTGTAAATCACAAACGAGCTGAAAATGTTACACCGACCTGCCACCTAGTGGAAGTTTGTAGCAGTGCAGCATTGTGGCCGTTTCAGTGGTTGGCTACTGTTTGGATTTCCCACTCATTAAAGATGACCGGTTCCCCATCCATCTGTCTGACAACCATACTTGTCATTTTTTGACTTTGGGGTGCTTGCAAATATGAGATGAGTTCCACCAATAACTGCGAGAATAAACCGGATGTGTTTAAACTCAAACCTTAATTTACGAATTTAGTTGTGATCCCGATCTTTTATCGTCTATGGAAATAAACCACTTAGTTTCATGGTGGATCAACAATTAATTGAGTATGTTTACTGAATAGGCAGTTTTACTGTTTACTTAGGCCTACTAAAATGACTTACTTGCCATAGTAGGCCTGGGCCATTAGTCTAAAGATGGTTTAGGTTGATCTGGATATCAGTTTTCTCAGAAGTGTGAATGTTTTTTGTAGGCCTGCAGAAACACACACTGTGAATCAGCATGAAAAAGCTTATGCGTAATGCAAAGCAGAACTAAACAAATGTTTACACACACACACACACACTGGGGGGTTCTCACACACACACTAATCACACCCTGTGTGTCTGTGTACACGTATGTTTACTTTTGTTTTGACACAATTTTGCGCTGTTTTATGTAGCCTACCCAGTCCGCCATTTGATGCTAGTGGATGCTGTTGAATTTTCTCTTGAGGTGAACTGACTGACACCGGACCAGACGCGGGGCAGCCAATAGAAGTGGGCTACTTTAGACTCATCATAGGACCAGACTCGCTGAAGATTAGACTGTGAAGCTCACCGACTAAATGCTCTCCTCCATCTCGGTCACGTGACAAATAAATACAGTAGGATCGGTCACTATGGCGGTGATCTGACTGACTCACGAACTCGGCATCACTGCACGAGCTATTATTTGGCATCCCCTGTCTTCGCCGAGGATCGTTCCTCCCGTCCATCCTCCTCTCGCAGGCAGGCGGTGTTCGGACGTGATGGCAGAACATGGAGTGGATCTTTCTGCCTTGCCCAAAGAGATCCGCGAACATCTGGCGGAACTAGACCTAGAGCTATCAGAGGGTAAGGGATGGATAGGCGACCATATGTGTGCTTAGATGAGAAAAAAGAGATGCGCGTTGGTGATATCCTATATTTGGTTTGGCATTTCGATTCACTTGCATTCTCATATTGATAATATTCGCAATTTAAATCTGTGGGATGAGGGAGAGTGGTTGAATGTTGTTGTTTTACCTTCGCGAGCGTGGTTATCTCCGTGAGGCACAGTGACCTGGTTTTCACCATGTCTTCACGAGGGCACGGTTTGATATAATACAGCCTACTGTTAACACAAATAATGTTTTATTATTATTATTTTAGGCCATTTCTCAATTGATTATATAACTCATTTGAAGACCCTGGTCGTTTATTTCTTAGGCTATGGAATGTAGGCTAGCCTACTGGCTATGAATATGAATGTATATTGCTATTCGTTTGCAGACACGACTCGTTTCTAGGCCCAGTGATTCTTTCACGTTCCCTGGGATGCTAGCTTGTACAGAATTTAATATTATGGCAGCGAACAATAGCACATAATTGTATGGTGCATTTCCATATATAATATTCCTGATTTAGCGTAGCGTTCTACGCTCAGAACATTATCCAATCCTGATTGGCAATGCACGCGTTACAGCAAATCGTGCTGGTATTTGGAATAGGCCTACAGTGTATAGTGGCCTTCGCGACACATCTTCGGCAAGTGCATTACACAGGGCAAACAGCTTTAACTCTATAGCTTATTTTAAGCTTGTTGGAAGCCAGATGCGACGCGGAGGAAGATCCTGCGCTTCCTTTGCACGTCTCGCGATGCGCCTCTGTATTAACCAGACTAGCATTTCAATGTAGCTGTAGGCGCACAGAAGGGCACACGCTCTTAAAGCAGTGTTTAGAATTAGACGACTCCCAGTGTTTTTACCACTATAAAACTATTTACAAGGATGAAAGTAAAATCGAGGATTAAGTCCCCCAAGAGCAGGAGTAGCCTAGTAATGCAGTGGTAATGCAGTCTCCCTCCCCTTGTTAAAAATGTAAAATGATGACATGGGGCAAGATATAAGAGTGGTGATCAGATCAGGTGATGTAGAAAATCAGTCAGACAGGTTTGCATGTAGTAGGGAGATACACTGTCTAATGCATGCATACAAACTCAGTGTATTAGGTATTATAGGCCACCTCATCACTGTGGGCGATTGTGAAGTGTTGCAGAGTAGCCTACTGACACTACCTTCTGTGCCACCCATCATCACACTCAGTTGTCTGTATGATGATTACTATCTCTGTAATAATATGGTGGTGTGGCTGTGTTAGGCTAGCAGGAACAGGGCTGTGCCGTTATAAACCCCACTCACCCTGTCTGCCTTTGGAAGTGTGCTATAGCGACAGATGCTAATGCCCATAGGTATTACACTTACTGCTGGCAGAGCAGAACTGTGTGCTTCGCACTATGCAGATTACACTGACACCTTTTCTTTTCATATTGTGGTCTTATCTGCCTCACAGTGTACATCTTCCATGTGATTCCCCGTATAACACCCTTTAAATGCATTAGTTGTGTGCTGTTACAGTGGAACACAACATTTAGGGGTGCAAAATGGATGCTACAGTGTTTGCATTTTGCATTTTATGCATTTTATGATAGTTTACTCACATGGCATGTTTAAATGCCATTGTTTGTACAGGAAATGGACCCTTCTTCTGGAGTAAAGCTTAATGTTGTTTGTGTACCATTATCATTTCATGTGCATATGTAATATTAATATCACAAGAGGCAGACTAATGTGTTCAGACTAATTCTCTCAGTTATGCACACACACACACTGTTGTGCTCAATGTACACATGTAATGGCAGCCACTGAAACCCTTGCCTGGGTCACAGCCAGTTCACCACACCGTGTTCATCACTCAAACATTGACATGGGCGGTATGGGATCTGTGTGTTTCTCAAGAACACTCTGAAGGGTATGAAGGAGTCTGGAGTGACTTAGCATCGCTCAGAGTGGGCACTCCGGTCTACCACATCAGCCAATTCGGCTCAGTTTGTTCATTGCCATACCCAGCCAACACAGCTGGACAAAGAAGAGGAAACGTGTGTCAGCCAGCTAATGCAGATAGGTACCGGAGGCCTGCACTGCAGTCTCAGGAATGGAGGAAGTAGATTATTATGACAAACATTTTGTAGTGCATGGCTGCTCAGAGTGTGTTAAGAATGTAAGCTGGTAAGAATGTGCTATTCTTGCAAAAAACATTCCCTGTGACATAATTTCAACTTTTTGTGTTCCTCTTTGTCATGATGGAGCCATTTCAAAACGTATATGTGAAATCTACATTATGTTTTTGACTAGATGTGTGTGTATGGAGTTGCTGTATAGTCTGTAAAGAAAGTAACCATGTACAGAATTGGCCTTTTCTTCTCTCACCAGAAAATACATGCTGGCTGTGCTATGACAGTGTTACATCATTTGAAAGAGTGTGTGTGTGTGTGTGTGTGTGTGTGTGTGTGTGTGTGTGTGTGTGTGTGTGTGTGCGTGCGTGTGTGTGTTTGACATCCTCCTTCATGTCTCCGTGAAGCACCTCATCACATGACGTTGTGGTGGTGTCCTACTCCAGGTGTCCTCTGTCTGTCCACCTTCCCTCAGGTCTCCGTGTTCCCTCCGCCTCCCTCTCAGCTCTTGGTCAGAGAAAGCTTGTCCTCTGCCTTTGTGATCGTCTCTGTTCATCTCATGTCCATTCCTCCTCTTCTCTCCCTCTTTCTGTATCGCTCTTTCTCTCATCCTCTCTCTCTTCTTCCCTGTTTCTCTCTCTCTCTCTCTCTCTCTCTCTCTCTCTCTCTCTCTCTCTCTCCTGGTCTCTGGTCAGCACCCCCTCTTGTGTCTGTCTCCCAGTCTGTGCTAAGTATCCCCTCATGTCTTTGTCCCTTAATATTTTCCCCTCACTCTCTCTTTTCTTTCTGTCTGTCTGTCTCTGTCTCCCCATTAATCTCCTCTCTGTGTGAGAGGCAGGACATGATGGAGATGAGTGGAGAGATGAAAGAAAGCGCTTACTATAGGTCTGTCTCAAAGGCAGCATGGGTGCACAAACAAACAGGTGTGTGTGTATGTACTTGAACTTTTGAGGCAAGGCAGTTTGCTGTGTGTGACTTATCCCACCGTTTCCCCGAAGGGTTGTGATCCAACACGGAGAGAACAGCAGCAAAAAGGACAAGACAAGCAGACAAAAGGAAGAAAAGACAGACAGGGAAGGATGCAGTGATGGAGAGAGAGAGAGGGAGAAAATGTGGAGGAGAAAGTAAATCAGAAGAGAGGGATGAACGAGGGAGAGGGAGGGATAGAGAGATTACGCCCCTTGTCTGCTTAATCTAGGTCATACAGCATAATGCTCGTTTACCCAGAATGCACAGCTAGATCCGTACTGCTCTCTCTCTCTCTAATTCTCTCACTCTCTCACCCTCTTGCTCTCACACAAAGACCAGTGTCATCTGTTTTGTTGGAATCCGTGTAAGTCCTTACTTAAACATGTAATTCTCTTGGCATTCGACATCAGGTCTAAGGCAATTGGATAGAGCAAGAGACTAGAAATCTCTTTAATGTCCTTTGGTTTTGAAAAATGTATAAATGCATAACAATGTATAATACATAATGATGTATAATGTATTATTATGTATAATTACATAATACTAATAAAACATTTGGTAAATAGTGTACACAACTATACCCAGTAGCAAGGCATTCTCTTCCTACTCATTACAATATAGTCTGACAAAGAAAACATTCTCAACCTGTATGCTCAGCCGTCGTGTTAACAGCTGTGTGTCCCTTCCTGGCGTAGGAGAGTGTTTTCTGCTCTGTTGGGTCGTAAGCTCGCCCGTGGGTGTGTGAGATGGCATGCTTCTGTGCACCAGAAATGGCATGCTATTTCTACTATTCAAGCGACAGATGACGCGTTGCTTTTATTGAAATGATAATTATGACAAAGAACATGAGGAAGTGACAACGTTGATGATCAGGATGGTGTAGGGTGGTTTGGAGGTCCCTTTTGGGAATACATGTAATGACAATGGTGACAAGGTTAGGTGATAATGATGATGATAAAGTGGAGACCAATTATTTGTGGTGAATAAAAAATCCCTGTACATTTCTCAGGTGACATCACTCAGAAGGGCTATGAGAAGAAACGGGCAAAACTCCTCGCTCCGTTCCTCGTGCAATCTCCAGGTAAGACTCCAGCTCAATCTCCAGGTACAGCTCTTCATCACCTGGCAGTAGCACAGGGGAAACCCAGTTAATGGCCTGGAGGAGTTGTTTCATTTTACTAGCCTCTCAGTAGGATGCACCCTACTCCAACAGCAACTCACATGTTTTTGTTTTAGATGTCTGAGAGTTGAGCATTTGAATAAAAATGAGCCTATTTACTCACATAGTGAGCATGCATGTGAGTACAAAGGCACATGTCCTATTTTCTCCCATGCTCACATCTCAGAGATCTGAAGCAAAACCATGTTATGAAGCTTTACGAAACTGTTCAAACCCCTTTTGCGTCTTAATCTTTTAAGTTAGCTAGCCTGGGAAATCCAGACCCTGGTAATCTAGAAAGAAGGTCTATATCAAATACACCAATTTGATTGGTTACACGGGATGCAAGGGGTAAAAGTAACGTGCTCATTGCCAGAGTGTCTTGCAGAGACAATTCCATGGCAGGAGACTGATTTCCAGGGTATAGCTAGCTACTCTTAGACCAAAACGTCTTACGAATGCTTGATTACTTATGTTTACTTACCCTTATAACAGACTTGGTTTTGTTTGTGACAGTTGTGCCTGCTAAGAGTCCAGGGAGGACCACTGCCTCCACTCCCTCCTCCTCTGGCTCGTCCACCCGCCATCGACGAACTCCGCACCCACGCCACGGCGGAGGCACCAGAGATGATCGCTACAGATCAGGTAATACACCTGTCCTGTCACACCTGTGGAAATGCAGCTGTTGTAATTTACCTGAGATAATGCTACAGATCAACCAATACACCTCAGAATGCACCTCTGAAAATGTGCCTGTGATTATGCTACACATCAGGTAATACATCTGTCAAAGCTCATGTGTGGAAATGTTCCTGAAGTAATTGCTATCCTGAAGTAATTGCTATCGATCAGGTAATACTCTTGTCTTAGCGTGAGCATGGGCATCAGAGATGAACACCACAGATCAGGTGATATAAGCTACCTGTGCTAGAGTACCTGTGAGACTTAAGACATACTACCTTAAGTACCCTAGAAACACCTGTGGGTATTTGTGTACAACACTGTGTGCCTGTTAGATTTTTCTGTTGTGCATGTTAGATTTGGATTCTGATAGACTGTATCTATGGTATCAGCATTTTGATAATCGTTTGTAATGTGCCTGTAATATGTACCTTTTATGAAGTGCCTGTGATAATATATCTTTGATGAAGTAGCAGTGCATCTCGATTCATGTATCTTAGATGATGTACCTGTCGTATCGAGCATCAATCCATCAAACCTGTGATCTGGCCCCCATAACAATGTACCAGTGTGTAACCTGGCTATTTGAAAGCATATTATTCGTAACATCCTCTCTTGTTTTCTCATGGTTTGCTTTTCACCCCCCCCCCCCCCCCGTCTTTGTAGACATCCACACAGAGGCCGTGCAGGCTGCTCTGGCGAAGCACGAGGACGAGGAAGAGAAGCTGGCTCCCCCCATGCCCACCAAACGCCGCTCCACATACATGCCGTCTCCTGCCAAGGCACAGACCCCACCAGGTAGTCCACTACACTACTTATGTCATTCTCTCTCTCTCTCTCACACACACACACACACACACACACACACACACACCACACACACACACACACATGTATGTACAGTCTCCTGCCAAGGCACAGACCCCACCAGGTAACCCACTACACTACTTATGTCATTCTCTCTCTCTCTCACACACACACACACACACACACACACACACACACACATGTATGTACAGTCTCCTGCCAAGGCACAGACCCCACCAGGTAACCCACTACACTACTATGTCATTCTCTCTCTCTCTCACACACACACACACACACACACACACACACACACACACACACACACACACACACACACACACACACACACGTACAGTCTCCTGCCAAGGCACAGACCCCACCAGGTAACCCACTATAGTACTTATGTCATTCTCTCTCTTTCTCTCTCACACACACACACACACACACACACACACACACACACACACACACACACACACACACATATTTACAGTCACATGCCAAGGTACAGACCCCGTCAGGTAACCCACTACACTAGTTATGTCATTCTCTCTTTCTCTCTCTCTCTCTCACACACACATACACACACACACACGTATGTACAGTCTCCTGCCAAGGCACAGACCCTGCCAGGTAACCCACTACACTACTTATGTCATTCTCTCTCACACACACACACACACACACACATACACACGTATGTACAGTCACATGCCCAGGTACAGACCCTGTCAGGTAACAAGTCCAACTAGCCTTGTCAGACATGCATACACACAGACACACACACACAGACACACACACACATACGGGATGTCTCTTCTCTCTTTCTTCACTCTCATTCTCTCATTCTCACTGTTTCATTCTCTTTCCTCTAGACTCGTCATCCTCATCGGAGGAAGATGACGATGACGAGGACAGCGGAGATATCCTGTCTCCAGACTCGGCACCGGACGGCGCCGCCCAGGGCTCCTCGTCTACCTCGTCCTCCTCGGCCTCGTCCACCCTCTCGTCCGACCAGTGCAGCCAGACACAGCTGCAGACGCACACACACTCGCACTCGCACTCGCACATGGCTGGGCCCAGCACGCACACACACGCCCAGCCGCCTCTGCCTCCGCCACCACCTCACTCACAGTCCCATCCCGTGGCTCTCACCGAGACGCTGGGACACGTCCGCATCGGTGAGTCAATGGCCACTGCTCTCTCTGTGTGTGTGTGTGTGTGTGTGTGTGTGTGTGTGGAGGGGGGTATTATTTTACAGATAAAAAGGGTAATATTGTCTTTAAAAAAATGTGCACATTCACAATATTGTGTTTAGTGTCTATAAAAAGTATTCACCCCCCTTGGATATTTTCCCATTTATTGCTTTTATAAATGCAATCTTGGTCAATTTAGTTTGGATTTTTTTTACAATAAAATACAAAAAAATGTCTTTAAAGTCAAAAATACAGATTTCTACAGAGTAATGTTAATTGATTTAGTTCATTTAGTTACCGTAATTAACTAAATTTACCAAATTGACCAAGATTCCATTTATAAAAGCAGTAAAAGGGGAAATATCCAAGGGGGGGTGAATACTGGCACTGTATAAATCTAAGTTAGGTTTTCTTAAAGAATGACAGAAGGTTCATGACGCTTCTCAATTACAGTTAAGTGTGTTGTAAATGAACTGTAATTACCCTCTCTCTCTCTCTCACTCACACACACACTACCAAAAAGTGTGTGTGAGTTTGGAATGAATTGCATTATCTTCTGTGTCCCCCTGTACTCCCAGACCTGGGTGCTGTAGGCCAGCGCATGTCCCGTGTGGACCGACCCAGCAACACCATCCGGGGCATGACCCACGTCCAGGGCCGAGGCACCATCATGGAGACCGCCGATGGTAAGAGAGAGAGAGCGTGCCGGCCGGGGTCTCCCCGCAGTCCGAGCACCAAAGACTGGGACTTTTCTCAAAGCTTTACTCCTTGCCTCTTAAAGCCAGCCACTTGTTTCTGTATGATATACTGAATGATTTTTATTTTATATGCACTTTTGAATCTTGATTTTGTGTTTTTGTGTAGGCTTTTATGTTGTTTTTAGTTTTCACACATATTCTAAGTTTGTTTACTCACTAACTAAGCCATGTTCCTTTGTCTCTCTGTTTATCTATCTGGCTTTATATCTACCTCTGCTCTCTGCCTACTCTTTCTGCTTCTGCTCTCTATCACTCTCTCTCTGTCTCTCTCTCTTTCTCTCTCTCTCTCTGCCTCTATTTCTATCTCTCTCTCTCTCTCTCTCTCTCTCTCTCTCTCTCTCTCTCTCACACACTCTCTTGCCCATCCATGTTGTGCGTACATTCAGTCAGAAGGGTTGGAAAAGGTACAGTAATAATAGCCATCAGTAGCCCCTTAATAGTCCATTAATAGTGCGCTAGTATACAAACCTGAGAAAACCTCTCTTCCCCCTCCTCCATCACTCTCGCTCTGTGAGTATGTATGGATGTGTGCGTGTGTGTGTTCGTGTTTGTTTGTGTGTGTGTGGGTGAGTATGATTGATTGTGCATGTGTGTGTGTGTGTGTGTGTGTGTGTGTGTGTGTATGTGTGTGTGTGTGTGTCTGAGTGTGTGTCGGGGTGTTTGTTGTGTTTGTGTTAGAGAGACTAGTTCAACAAGCCCTGATTTACCCTCCTATCAATAGACTACCCTTTGACTTTGTGACAACAGAACTAACACAATCAGATATTCAAGAGTAGGTCACTAACATCAAAACACAGACCCACTCTCTCACACACCCACGCATGCATCCACACACACACACATACACACACACGTGCACACACACACTCATTCACAGGAAAGGTAGGTAGGGGTAGGATACACAGCACTTCCATCATCCATAAGCTGTGTCCTTTTATACGTTTTTCTCTGTGCTGTTTGCTTGCTTGTGTGTGTGTGTGTGTGTGTGTGTGTGTGTGTGTGTGTGTGTGTGTGTGTGTGTGTGTGTAGGTGTCCCAGTCTCTAGTAGGGTCTCCACTAAGATCCAGCAGCTGCTGAACACCCTGAAGCGTCCAAAGAGACCTCCACTCAGCGAATATTTCATGGATGACCAGGAGGAGATCGTCGAGGGTAGGTCACACACGGCACGTTCACTCTCAGTCATAGTTGACTCATAGTTAAAGCTATACTTTGGTTGGTCCCATATAGTATGTATTTATGTATATTAATGCATGTATTCAGGTAATGTATTGATAAATAAAATAATAATAAAATAAAATAGTAAAAAAATAAAAAATTAAAAGCCTGGAAATTAGCCTACTGATCAACTTCGATTCCATTCCATGTATTCTATTCTGTAGACAGGTTTGTGTATAGAGGGTGGAATTGCTTGAGCTCACTTGCGTTTTGCCCTCTGTAGTTCCTCAGCCTGACCCGAGCATCCCTCGTCCAGAGGGGAGACAGACGATCCCGGTGAAGGGCGAACCACTGGGCGTGGTCAGCAATTGGCCTCCGTCCCTGCAAGCCGCATTGGCCCGCTGGGGCGCCACTCAAAGCAAGAGCCCCGCCCTCACAGCTCTTGACATCACTGGCAAACCCCTCTATACGCTCACCTACGGTAAGCCAGACTGGACAAAAACAAATGTTCTTTTCTGTCACATATGTAGCCTACTCAGATCTAGAGTACCTCAAATAGTTCTTCAAACCTACTTTGCCAAACATCTATGATGGCACAGGAGACTTTAACCACAACCATCTTCGCACTTCAGATTCTGTGGAGATGTTTGTGTTTATAATTCACATTGACTGTACATACATATAAAAGGCATTTAAACATTTACTTCTTTATCACTTTTATGAAAGTCTGTGGCTACTGTTGTTTTTGGACAACCGTAAATGTATCAACAATTTTTAAATGTTCAGAAATGTTGTTCCTCATGAATTTCCATACATTTTGTGTGCAGAATTTCCATACATTTTGTGTGCAGAAGGGCATAGTTCTAGTTCATAAATGAGTTCTCTTTCAATGGACCATGAAGCAATTGAGGAGTTCATGTTTACCCAGACCACAGAAAGCACCTATGTCGGGTTTTAGAATAGTGTGACGTTGTTTTGGGAGAGTGTATGAAACTGACAAACTGTGATACTATGCTGTTGCCAGGGAAACTGTGGAGTCGCAGTTTGAAGCTGGCGTACACCCTCCTCCACAAGCTGGGAGCCAAAAATGAACAGTTGCTCAAACCTAAAGACCGGGTAACAAATACACACACACACACACACACACACACACGCACACACACACTCTCTCTTTGTAATGAAAAAAAAACACAGGACTATGCATTACGACACATTCATGAGTAGATCAACTGAACAACACAGAACATACAGTACATAACTTACACAAACACATGCAGTTGTAAAGTCTAAAAAGATATAAATGCAAACAGCTTACAGTTGTGGTTGTGTAATGAGTAACTTCAGATGAATAGTTATTATACACAGAAGTAGTAGTAATGTAAATGCTGAACCAGTATGTCTTTAAAGTGGTACAGAGTAACAGAGGTAATTCATTCATAATGACGCCCTCTT
>NC_063198.1:9480617-9545617 GCF_017589495.1 Alosa alosa
GGAGAAGGTCGCCGCAGCTCTTATTGAGAGGAGTGGAATCAACACAGGAGAGAACATTGTTCTGCTCTACCCTCCAGGTGTCTATAGACACACACACACACACACACACACACACACACGCACACACACACACAGAGACACACCCACATACACACACACACACACACACACACACACACACACACACACACAACAAAGAAGATCGGTCAAAGCATACACTGAAATAATGCTTTGAAGATAAGGCCATTTTCCCAGAAACAAACATGTTGATAGGCCAAATACATGAATGTTAATCCAAACCTATCCACTCTAAACACTGACGCCCATCCAAATCACACACACACACACACACACAAAGGATGTCATTTAATAGGTCATCAGCTGTATGTATGTGTCTGTGTGTGCGTGTACGCCTGTGTGCGTGTGTGTGCAGGTATCGACCTGATTGCTGCTTTTTATGGATGCCTGTATGCTGGCTGTGTCCCTGTCACCGTGAGGCCACCGCATCCTCAGAACCTTCCGGCAACACTACCCACCGTCAAGCTCATCACAGATGTGAGTAGCCTACAGGTGGCAGGATATTGGAACATTTATGAAAAACAAGAAGCAAAAGAAAGAAAACATAAAAAAGGTGTAGACATGTGTGAACAACAGGCCCACTGCCAGAACAATAAAAATGAGAAAAAATATATATATTGATATATTGTAGTGTGTAAAGCTATGTTAAAGCTGCAGTTGGCAAGTCTGATAGATTGAGGGGACTTAGCCAAAATTTTGAATGTTTACAACTCTCATGCCTCTCCCTCACTCGAGTTTGTGCTTGTCAGTGCGCACCAGACTGCACCAGACTGTGATTGACAGTCAGATCTCACACAGTCCTGCTCTGATTGGACCAGAAGAACCGGGAGCTGTGGATTTTTGCAAAACAATTAACATGCTCTAGGTGGAGGTAGAAGTGCGGGGCTTTTTCTAAAACCGGCTGATTTATGTTAGCCTGGCCTTGGCCCTTTCTACGTACTTCCGGTCGATTTCTTTTCCCTACAGTACTCCGTCTGGAATAAGTTGATACACGCTCGTTTACTTCGGCAGTTGGGCAGCCGGCCAACAGAGCATTATTAATGGCAACAGCGAACAGAGCATTAAGAACATTATTCGTGTACACATAGTTTACTAAAAAGAAAGATTTTGGACAACTCACTCCTTGCAAGATGGCAGCGAGCAGAAAAACAAGTGAGTTGTTCAAAATCTCTTTAGTAAACTCTCGCATTCCAACAATGTTCTCAATGCTCGAGTTCATGTGTAGAGACACTGATGATACTTCGATCAAAGTTTCATGTTGTGTCGAGCCTTCATAGTATTTGAAAAATAGCGATTTTGACTATCAAAAAAGTAGTAGCCCTATAGGAATCCCATTCAAAAGGTAATTTCACCCGAAAACGACAACGCATACAAGCTTAAAAGTGGCGCTTTGGACGTAGTTATGCATTATGAAAGTTTGACTTGGGTACATTCACAAAACACTATATGATGCATTTTGGCGAGAGTTACGCAGATGAAACGTGTGATTGTTTGCTGATAAGATGCACCCGTGCTTGTTATGGGCATGCTGCAGAGAAACTTCAATGTATGACGAAACGCCGGTTGTTAGTGGTTGGTTCAAAGCGGTTCAAAGGAACTCCAATGATTTTAAACCTCAAACTGTGCCCTCCCACCCGGAAATAAACGAACGCCTATGGATCTAGGCCAGACTCTCTGCGAAGTCAGGCTAGATTTATGTTGTTATGTCGGAGCATAGTGTCGGTTTCAGTGAATATGATAACAACATCTTGCCAACTGCAGCTTTAAGCTATTTGTCTGGCTTTGCATATTACAGTGTGTTAAGCTATTTTTCTGGCTTTGCATATTGTAGTGTATTAAGCTATGTTCCGGTGTGATATTGACCTAAAGTGTGTTGAAACATGATACCGAGTGTGAACGTATGTCTCATAGCCCATCTCGGCTTGTCCCCTGCACTCCAAAATCTGGCGCTAGTTAGCCGATGCTACCAACAGCTTTTTCAATAGTGGTGCTTCGGCATCGGGCTAGCCATGCAAATAAATGACTGTTTTACACCATTTACGAGGCTCAATGTATCTCCACACTTCATTGGTAGACTTCCGAGGGCCCTGACATTTAAAACGAGACATTGAGAACTTTGAAAAGCACTGGTAGTTTACTTACAAGACGATTTATACAGACAGTATCTTCCACGGTTTAGCGCTTGCAGCCATCTTGAATTTAGTCACGATAAGTCGAGCGATGAGTAAGAATGAACAGGTATGATAAGGGATCAGATTCCAAAAATAATTCTGTGGAAATGCATGGATTCCAGTTTCTTCCAATAGCAGCAACTGGCCAACATTGATGCTGATGATTATGTTTCATTACTTGAAACTGTAAAGGGCAAGAGATATAATCTAGAGGGTGTAGACAGAGCTATTATTTCAACAAAACTGTCTTTGTGATCACTACACTATATGGAGCTCAACTCCACTTGAGTGTGATGTTGGTGTTTTATGACTCGTGTTTGTGCTTCTCAGGTGTGTAAAGCAGCTGGGATCCTCACCACTCAGTTTCTAGTGAAGATCCTCCGATCTAAAGAGGCTGCTGCCACCGTCAACATCAAAACATGGCCCATCATCATAGACACGGGTACATACAGGAAACATACTGTATATGTGTGTATATACTGTATATACATATGTATATACAGTGTATATATACACACAAAATAAATTAAAGAAATCAGTCAGTCCCATAGTAGTGGACAAGACTACAGTAATGACAAAATGCAGTGTGCTGCTGTATAAAATACATTGTTGTGGCAGTGCTGATTGATAGGTTGTCTCTCTTTCTTCTTATAGATGACCTTCCACGGAAGCGACCGCCTCACCTTTACAAGCCTCCTTCGCCAGACGTCGTCGCCTATCTGGACTTCAGTGTGTCTACGACAGGCATGTTAACCGGAGTAAAGGTGAGACACACACACACACACACACACAAAGACACACAAAGTATGTACCACATAGTACCACATTAACCACATTTTGTGCCTCCACTTATAGTTCATGTCAGTATGAAATGTGTGTGTGTGTGTGTGTGTGTGTGTGTGTGTGTGTATATGTATATGTAATGCTGTTGTACGAGTGTTTCTCTGAAGTTTTCTGTTGTGTTGATGCTCTGTTGCTGGCCATTGTTCTGCCCTGTCTCCTAGATGTCACACACTGCAGTGACCACTCTCTGTCGCTCTATTAAGCTCCAGTGTGAGCTCTACTCCTCACGCCAGATCGCCATCTGCCTCGACCCCTACTGCGGCATGGGCTTTGTGCTGTGGTGTCTCGCAAGGTCACACACAACCTCATAATGCACACACACCTACACACACACACACACACACACACACACACACTAGTGAGTAAATATACACTCCCGTTAAATGATATTCCAATGACACAAACACTCTCACAATTACACACACACACACACACACACACACTCACACACACTCACAAAGAAGCACACGCCAATTATGTATACAGTACACAACATTTTTTTTCTGTTTGTATTTCTGCAACAATGGTGTATTTCTTGTACATGTTTATTGTGTGCTTTTGTGTTTTTATTTGGTTCTTCTCTTAATTTGTGTTTGTTGGCGTGCGTGTTTGTGTGTGTAGTGTGTACTCAGGGCACCAGTCGGTGCTGATTCCCCCTGCGGAGCTGGAGCTGTCTCTGGCGCTGTGGATGAGTGCTCTCTCCCAGAACCGCATCCGAGACACCTTCTGCTCCTACAGCGTCATGGAGCTCTGCACCAAGGGCCTCGGGGGGCAGACGGAGAGCTTGAAGGTAACACACACACACACACACACACTGTACACACACACACACACACACACACACACACACACACACACACTGTACACACACACACACACACACACACACACACACACACACACACACACACACACACTGTACACACACTGTACACACACACACACACACACACACACACACACACACACACACACACACACTGTACACACACACAAGTCAAGTCAAGTCAAGTCAAGTTTATTTATATAGCGCATTTCATACACAGAGGTCATTCAATGTGCTTTACATAAACAAAACCAAACAGTAATAACAAATAAAAAGCATAGAAAGGCAATATAGTCAAAGAATAGTTAAAAGGTAAAGATCATAATAAAAAGAAAACATAAAACACAAGGTAAAATAATTTAAAAATAAAGGATAATTAGTAAGCAAAAAACGAAGGCAAAAGTAGTAAAAAAAGTAATAAAAGATAAAGTGGAATAATTATCAAGGCAGATTCAGAATTTGTAACTCGGCACAGTTAGCAGAAAGCATCTGAGAACAGTTTGGTCTTAAGTCTAGATTTAAAACTGGCTACAGTTGGGGCCTTTTTGATGTCATCTGAAAGTTGATTTCACAGCTGAGACGCATAGCAGCTAAAAGCTGCTTAACCATGTTTAGTTCTAACAGTAGGTTTTACTAAGGGTTTTTTCACCTGGAACCTGAGAGGACGAGAAGGTGTGTACTGCTGAAGCATGTCTGACAGGTATTTAGGTCCTGCTCCATTTACTGATTTATAAACTAGCAATAGAGCTTTAAAGTCAATTCTGTGACTTACTGGAAGCCAGTGCAAGGACTTAAGAATTGGAGTAATGTGGTCAGTTCTTTTAGTTTTTGTTAGAATCCTAGCTGCTGCATTTTGTATCATCTGAAGCTGTTTAATAGTCTTTTTAGGAAGGCCTGTGAACAGTCCATTGCAGTAATCAACCCTGCTGGAGATAAATGCATGAATGAGTTTTTTTTTTTAAGTCATATTTTGACATCAGCCCTCTGAGTCTGGCAATATTTTTGAGGTGGTAAAAAGCTGATTTAGTTGTCGCTTTCATGTGGCTGTTGAAATTTAGATCACTGTCAATTAATACACCAAGATTTTTAACTGTATCCTTTGCCTTCAACCCTTTTGTGTCAAGGAGAGTGGCAACCCTAAGTCTTTCCTCCTTTTTACCAAATATAATTACTTCAGTTTTTTCTTTGTTCAGCTGAAGCAAATTTTGAGACATCCAGGTGTTGATTTGTTCTATACACTGACACATAGATTCAAGAGGACCATAGTCGTTTGGTGACAGAGCTAAGTAAATTTGTGTGTCATCTGCATAGCTATGATATGAAATCAAGTTATTTTGGATGATTTGTCCAAGTGGGAGCATATAGAGGTTGAATAATAGTGGCCCTAAGATGGAACCCCTGGGGAACACCACAGGTCAAGGACGTTGGTGTTGAGGTACAGTTTCCGATGGCAACAAAGAAGCTCCTTTCTTGTAGATATGCCATCTATAGCCAGCTGATAACTATGCCTGTAAATCCAACCCAGTGTTCTAGTCTGTGTAGTAAAATATTGTGATCAACAGTGTCAAATGCTGCACTAAGGTCCAGTAGCACTAGGACTGATGTTTTACCTGAATCTGTGTTTAGGCGTATGTCATTGGAAACTTTAATGAGAGCTGTTTCAGTGCTGTAATTTGCCCGAAAACCAGACTGAAAGCAATCAAAATACCCATTTAATGTTAGGAAGGTGGTTAATTGATTAAAGACTACTACAATAATTTTGCCAATAAAAGGTAGATTGGATATGGGCCTGTAATTGTTTAGCTTGGAGGCATCCAGGTTATTCTTCTTGAGAAGTGGCTTTACAACAGCTGTTTTCACTGACTTAGGAAAAGTGCCAGACAGCAGTGATACATTTACAATTTGAAGGACATCCGCCGCTATGAGATGAAAAACAGTTTTGAAGAAATTGGTAGGCAGAGTGTCTAAGACACATGTGGAAGAGCTGAGATTCTGTACCGTTTTTTTTAAGTGTTTCATAGTCCATCAAGCTGAACTCTGACATTAAGTTTAGTTTCCCTTTGTTTGTTGCTGGAAGTTCAGGTTGTTGAATTTGTAATTGAGCAGATATGTTGAGTCTGATTTGGTCAATTTTACCTTTAAAAAAAGATGAAAACTCATTGCATTTATTAGTTGAGAGAAGTTCAGGCGCTAATTGTGAGGGGGGATTTGTTAATTTATCAACAGTTGAAAATAGAATACGAGTGTTATTTGAACTTCTATTGATAATGTTAGAAAAAAAGGACTGTCTTGCTTTGCATATTTCAGAGTTATATGTGCGGAGCATCTCTTTATGGATTTCATAGTGGATCTGAAGTTTGTATTTCGCCATTTTCTTTCAGTCTTCCTACACTCTCTTTTTTTAGAAGTTTAACTGCTGGATTTTGCCTCCATGGTGCTTTCTGTTTGTCCTTAACTTTCTTGAATTGTAATGGAGCAATGTCATCCATAATGTTTGCCATTTTTGCATTAAAGTGATCAAATAAGTCTTCTACAGAGTCTGACAGTTGACTTGACTTTAGTGAAAGTGCTTGCGCAAAGAGAGAACTTGTCTGATCATTTATGATTCTCCTTTTTACCATCATAGCTGTGTTTTGAGTGTGTGGGGACATAGACACATCAAAGAAGGTCTTGGTCTACCAACAAGGTGGGATGTTGATGGGTATACAGTTGAAGGTCTTGGGCTACTAACAAGTTGCAGGGCTACTGGCAGCAGTCCTTCCATTCTTGCAAGGAAAATCATTTGCTGGGGTGGGGATGGTGATGGGTATACAGGGGATCCTGGGGAGTTTGAGCGGGTGGGGGAGTGTTGGGATGAGGATGGATATACAGGGGGGTTTGGGTGGCCTGGGGAATTTGATCGGGTGGGGACGTGATTGGGTGTAGGTGGTGATGGGAAATCAAGGAAGATGGGGTTGAATATTGGTTCAGAGTCTCCATCTGCGTGCTGAGGCCCTGGGGAGTTTGTTGCAGACGCTCCGCTTTCAGCATGTATTCCAGTAGTGTATTCCAAGTTGTTGTGTCTTTGTGGTGACAAGGAGTCGACGGAGGTGGAGAGGGGTATTGGTGCTGGTGTCACAACATGACCCTTCCTTTCTGATAGCCCCTCAGCAGCTTTGATAGGTGCTATCTCCTCATGCTCATCGCATCCATTTGTTTGCTGAGATTCCAGGGAGTTTGACGCCAGTGATTGACTTTGAGTCATTTTAGCAGCACCCATCTTATCTTGTCCAGTGGACATGGCTGGGCATTGTTGAGCTGGTTGTTTATGTTTCTCCAAGGTCTGCATTTCAGTGGAGGCTACCGGGTGATTACCAGAGGGCCCCACAGCAGGGGTGGGCATATCTCTGTTTCAGCCTGTGCAGAGTGTTTTGTTGAGCTGAGATGTTGATGTCATCCGCTTGTTCTGTCTGGCTCGGCTCAAGGTTGACAGAAACAATGTTGGGTGCAGGAGAGAGAGGTGATAGTATTCGGTCAAGATCTTGGCCCTAGTCCAACTCAGCTCTGTACTATTTGGTCTGAAGTATTCCCTGCGATTCCAAAAAAGGTTAAAATTGTAACCTTGTAACCTACACACACACACTGTACACACACACACACACACACACACACACACACACACACACACACAAACCCCAAATTAACTAACTTTAGATCAGTTTTTCTCTGCAAATCTATATTTGTGATAACAACACTACTCTTGTCTGTCTCCCTCAACAGTAGTGCATGCATTTTGATCTATGAAATCAAGCACACACCTACCAGCCAAGCCTTTCTAACACACACACACACACACACACACACACACACACACACACACACACACACACACACACACACACACACACACACACTCTCACACTGCACACACACACACACACACACACACACACACACACACACACACACACACACACACACACACACACACTGCACACTGCACACAAGACAGTTTGCATTCTTTCTCTCATACTCACACTCTCTCTGTATGTATGTGTGTGTGTGTGTGTGTGTGTGTGTGTGTGTGTCTGTGTCTGTGTCTGTGTGTCTGTTTATGGCAGGCGCGCGGTGTGAACCTGTCGTGCGTGCGCTCGTGTGTGGTGGTGGCCGAGGAGAGGCCTCGGCTGGTCCTCACACACTCCTTCTCCAAGCTGTTCAAGGACCTGGGCCTGTCCTCCCGCGCCGTCAGCACCACCTTCGGCTCCCGGGTCAACCAGGCCATCTGCCTACAGGTACCTCTCAGGCAGGGGCCAGGGGCCAGGGGTCAGGGGCCAGGATCAGCGGCTATCTGTGGTGGTGGTCTAGTGGTTTGGGATCGGACTTAGGTTGCGAGTACCATCCCAGAAAGTACCCCCATTGTGTCCCTGAGCAAGAGTCTTTACCCCAATTTGTCCCTGGAGATAAATTAATTATTCTTCTAATGTATGCCAAGAAACCAAATTCCTGGCATTACAAGTATTCATTTCCTGGGTTCTCTGAGGAAGCAGATATGCTTTTAGCTATATATTTAATTTACAAATAAAATCCTTGAAATGCATTCAGTGTGATTGCTGATTTTCTTTTTCATGTTTCTCTTTTTCAATGTTGTATGACCTCAGACTAGATGAAGGTTTCAGACTGTAGAAAGAGAAAGTAAATGTCTGGGAGGTACAACACACACATGGAGTCTTCTTGAGTCAACATTTCATCTTATGAAGGCCACTTTAGTTGAAATACTGCAGAGGCTGACCATGACCATGCTTGCTGTAGTGAACTCTCCGTTTGTGTGTTCTAGGGCACCACTGGACCTGACCCCTCGACGGTGTATGTGGACATGAAGTCCCTTAGACACGATAGGTAAGGGTTTAACCTGCTCAAAATAGCAACAAGGACTCCCTGCTATGCACAGTTGTCATATATGTTTGTCTGTGTTTTTGTGTTTGATTATTTGATATATCTGTGTGTGTGTGTGTGTGTGTGTGTGTGTGTATGTGTGTGTGTGTGTTTCAGGGTGAGGCTGGTGGAAAGGGGAGCCCCTCAGTCTCTTCCTCTAATAGAATCAGGCACGGTGAGTGAGGCTGTTTGGAGATGTTGTTTAGAAAGATGAAACCAGTGTAAACTATGCACATCACAGTTTACATTCCACTCCTCTCTCTCTCTCTCTCTCTCTCTCTCTCTCTGCTCTCCCTTCTCTTTCTTTTCTGTACTTTTAGATTCTTCCAGGAGTCAGAGTCATCATTGTGAACCCTGAAACACGAGGCCCACTTGGAGACTCTCACTTAGGAGAGGTCTGTATGTTTGTGTGTGTGTGTGTGTGTGTGTGTGTGTGTGTGTGGGGCGTGGGCGTGTGTGCGCGCGTGTGCATGCATGTGTGTGTGTCATAAATCAGTTATGTGAACTGCACTCTCTCCCTCTGCCTTTCAGATCTGGGTGAACAGTCCTCACTCGGCTGCAGGCTACTACACCATCTACGGGGAGGAGAACCTGCAGGCAGACCATTTCAACGTGCGCCTCAGCTTCGGAGACCCGCACACTCAGTGGGCGCGCACAGGCTACCTGGGGTTCATCAAGAGGACGGAGCTGACAGACTCTACAGGAGGTGTGTGTGTGCGTGTGGGTGTATCTGTGTGTGTGTGTGTGTGTTCAAGCTCTCGGCCTGCCCCCAGAGCAGGGCTCAACGTTAACTTATAAAAGTGGTTAAAAATGGTTGCCAGTTTGGCAACCAGTCATGAGGTTTTGGTTGTGAGAGCCAACCAAATATGGTTGCCACTTGTAACAATTTGGTAGCCAAGGGCAACCGGGCAGCCATTAATGTCGAGCCCTGCCCCAGAAGATTTTGGCTGAGGCCTGAGGCCATTTCATATGAAAGACATTCACTGCATGTCTACCTTGTTTGATGAAGAAGCCATAGCTTTATGATGAAACATGCAAGCTGTGCCCTCATCTCAGGTCCCCATGACGCCCTGTTCGTGGTGGGATCTCTGGACGAGACCCTGGAGCTGAGGGGTTTGAGGTATCACCCCATCGACATCGAGACCAGCGTGTCACGAGCTCACCGCAGCATCGCAGAGAGGTGTGTGTGTGTGTGTGTGTGTGTGTGTGTTTGGTTCACAACATATTTGAAGAGAATATATTCCATCTTATTGACTATCTTCTATATGTTGTATGTGTTTATATATACCTAAATGTTTATTGTGTTTATTGGTCAACTGTTATTGGTTATTGGTGCTCTGGTGTGAAATGTGTCCTAACCTCTGTGTGTGTGTGTGTGTGTGTGTGTGTGTGTGTGTGTGTGTGTGTTTGTACGCATGCAGTGCGGTGTTCACCTGGACAAACCTGCTGGTGGTGGTGTCGGAGCTGTGCGGCTCGGAGCAGGACGCGCTGGACCTGGTTCCCGTAGTGACCAGCGTGGTGCTGGAGGAGCACCACCTGATCGTGGGCGTGGTGGTGGTGGTGGACCCCGGCGTCATCCCCATCAACTCGCGCGGAGAGAAGCAACGCATGCACCTGCGCGACTCCTTCCTGGCTGACCAGCTGGACCCCATCTACGTGGCCTACAACATGTGAGCCGACACGGGCCCCCAGCAACCAGCGGATTACGCGCATACACACCACCAACACACCAGGGGGCACTCTCAGCTGGACACACACAAAAACAGAGAGGAGGGTAGGGGGATAGAGTGTGAGGCTGTCACGCACGACAAAAATGCCCCCAGCAGAGAAAAACAAGCCCATTATTCTCCTCTCAGGGGAAAGAAGGAAAAGATACTGGACAGAGCGCAAGAGAAAAGGAAATCTTTTGGATGGCTGATGGTTAATGGATAAGAGTGGAAAGTGAGTGAAGTCTGTTTAGCGGTGTGGAATGGGAAGGGAAAAAAGCCTGAGTGTGTGTATAATCAGATTGTCCAAATGGTATATAATCCAGTGACCCTAGAAGTAAGAGTTGTAACAAATGTCATTTATTTTTCCAGAATAGGCGGAAGAGTTGAATATGAATGAAAAAAGTAGTCGATTGGGTGTAAGTGAAGTTTCTGTTAAATATGTATTAATACTCATTTTTGCTCAAAAATCATGGAAGGTTACCAGTACAGCGGGGCGTTCCAGCTTTGCCCTCGACTCCAACTATGCATCTCTCCAGTCCAGCTGGTCTCCAAACACAAACACAGGCTGAACCGCACAGGAGAAATACAACTGGGGTTTAGGGTTGCTCAGTTACTCTGGGTAGTTACGTCAGGTTTGGGGTGAATTTGCCAAATTACCACAATGCCAATTTAGCTTTCATCACAAGTGTGTTTGCATTCATGGGTTTTCTCTTGTTTTGTAAACTATACAGTTGAGTTGTCCAAGTTACGGTGTAGACATCCTTCTGTGGGTTTGTTAGGGACCTGTACATTATTGCGTGTTCTCTGCTGTGGCTGGTGTTCCAAATAATGTTAGTGAAGAATTATGTTAACCCAATGTAGTGCTGGAAGAGAATCTGACTTTGATGTAGTATATGAGGAGTACTGAGGAGTATTTATTAACCAAAAGAGTCCAGATGTTTTTACCCTTTCCACTCACAGCCTCGCAGATCACACCTCGATAATGTGAAGGCCCTGCTCTGATATTGCTCTTGGGATTGAACATCAGCAATCACTGTTTACAAATTTCTCAGTCTGCGTGGACGCAACAGCAGACTGACTGAAGTTAATTCAGGTACTCATTCCTCCACACCTTGCCCAGTCCGCACTCCTGCTGGTACTTCTAGGCTACAGGTGTTAAGAGTTCACTAGTGGTGCAGGTGAAGGCTTTCCTTAAGGCGGGATCACATTGACCATCAGCAAGTGGCAGGTTTCCTATTGTTCTCTATGGTTCAGCAGCGGAACGGTGGCAGCACTGGCGTAACGCTAGCGTTGAACAAGCTGAGCGTTGAACTTGGTTCATCTTCCAAAGTGCAACACGAATGTATTGCATTGTCAGTTAAGGCAAACCATTTGTGTTACCATAGGAACGAGATAGAACTTATTATGGTCTGAGCATTGCCTTACGCTTGCCACTGGCCAATGTGATCCCCGCCTAAGGAAGCCCTAAGCTCCATCCACAGGGATGCACTGATTAAACCCTTTCATACTGGCACCAAGGGCACGGTAGGGCCTGAGACACTGGATCAATCTATGCTAGCAACGCTAACGCTATTGATTATAGGGTTTGATATGTGCAAAAGCCATCAATCCACATTTGTACTTTTTATGGTATTTACAGCTGGCGTGATCGCTGGTGACTTTGAACGGTCCAGTCTTGATTTGGCACATATATATCGTGTGCTCTTGTAAAATCCTTTTACATGTTGTTTTTATGGTAACATTTAACATCCTAGCCACATATTATCTGCACTTTTCTTTTGTCTGTGAGTTTTAAAATATTCAGTAGTGATGCACTGTATTTATATGTATATGTTGTAACGAATGTAATTGATCTGTACATATAACAGATATGAAGGCCCCTCACGCACACACACACAGAGAGCAAAAATAGCATCGGTGCATCCCTGACACTCATTAGCAGTATCATAATCAAAAACAATTTCTCCACATCACAGATTTCTGGTATCCAACAAAAAACACTAGCCATGTGCTATTTCAAGTTCACTTACAAATACATCAACCGCAACGCTAAGAACATCTCTTCCATTTGTGCACATTTATATTAATCATTTATTTTGTCATATTTCTCTCCCAAGCTCATATACCTGTTTGAACTGTTATGCACAAAATATTGTTTGAAATATTAGTTTAAAGCAATACTTCTTTGTGCATGGTCATTGTGAAATATATTTATAGTCGTTTAGGACCAGACGTGTGTGAGTAATAAGGTGATTGAAAGAACTGATTGAAGAGTGGAGAAAAAGACATGAATTAAACAGTAATGTCCAGGGTATGCATTCTGTCCTACAGCGTCTTACTTCTCCTGTCTCCTGCGTGTGAAACAGCTTGGGGGAAGCTGAACTATAATAGTTACAAACACTTTGATCATGCAGTTCATGTTGTGGTGGTGGTGGTGATATGTGTGTACTGTGTGTGTGTGTGTGTAGTGGATTGATGGGATGAACAGGTTTTGGATAAACAGTGGTTTGATAATAAAAGTCACTGTGGTTTCCTACAATCAACAAGAAAATAACAGTAAAGCAAAGCTATGACATCACAACAACGTGATTGGTCAAGTTGTAAAGATGGTCCTGAACCAACATCATTCATGGATTGTGCCGTTATTTTTAACTGAGCTGATATTTGGTCACTAGGTGGCAGTTCACCATCTTCTAACAAGAGAGGACAAGCAGCTGGACAAACAGTGCCCTCCAGAATTATTGGCACCTCTGCTAGTTCACTAAAAACAGGTGGGCAGTTCCAGCGTTATGGATGTGACAATTGGACTCATATTGGTAAACAAAATGCCTTAGAGTGGGGGCAAAATTAGTATCAGTGAATTAATTTGCATAACTTTTAATGTAACCTCTGTCCTCTGAATACTGAGAAATCCTCAAACTTCATATAATCATTTTCATCCTAAGAATACAAGGCATTTATCAGCGTTATGGATGTGACATGAAATAGACACACTTTTGTGAGAGATTACAGGTTTTCTACAAACTCTGTGAATTTTGAAGTAAACTGCCGAAACTATGATATATGTAGCATGAAGGAGACTTGAACGAACACAAAAAGTGTGTTTTTGAAACTATGCGTCATTTTCGTAATGCATTATGTAGGAAAAACTCGCGTTATGGATGTGATGGTTTCACGTTATGGATGTGACGTGTCTGAACCAGTCCTCGACAAACTGCATAAAACACATAATTAAGTAGTGAATTTTGATATGAAACAATGAAATTATTGCTTCCTCAGTGCCCACTAAGATCCACAGGAAGAATCAGGACAAGTCAATTAAAATATAAAAAATTAATGAATTTTTTTCTTTTTTTCCATCATCAATTTTGTGACAATTTTGTCAGTGATTCCCGGGTTACTGAAACACCAGGGAACATGAAACTTGGTGGCCACTCCCCCACTGCGCTAGGTTAAATGACTAGCCCTACCTGAACCGTTGCACCCAAGATGAAGACAAAGTACATGGCAAGCACACACACACATAAACACATACAGACAGGCAACCACACACACACACACACATGCACAAACACCCACCCACACGAATGCACACACATAAACACACACACAGTCGCACACATACAGACAGGCAAGCACACACATAAACACATACAGACAGGCAACCACACACACACACACACACACATGCACAAATACCCACCCACACGAATGCACACACATAAACACACACACACACACACAGGCACGCATACGCATGTGCGCATGCAAACACACAATACACACACACACACACACACACATAAACACACGCATACGCACATGCACACACACAGACACACACACACACACTCTTATAAACAAAAGCAAACTCACATATGCACACACTCATTTACATGCACATGAGTTGCAGGAGTAGGAGATGGAGACAAATTGACAAGCGTGATTTATTTTTGCGAAGAGAATATACAGGACTGAGAGGCGGTCATATTTTGTACCGCTATGCAGTACATCTAGTTTATTGCTGCCGTTACTCTGTGGGTATTAGCTACAGTGGACACTTCAAATGCTGGCATATCGCGTCACATTTAAAATTAAACTGTGTTAAGCAGACGTGACCGGCAGGCTGAACAGATCTGCAACAGAAGGAGGTTGCTATGTTAACTCCAGCTGCAAAGTCAGCCATCTTTACCAGCTAACACAATAATCCAGTTACTGTACAGTATTAGTCAGGTATAACTTTGTGGAATTTGGGCTTAAGTGTGACATAAGGTACTAATGCAATTTTTTGCATAAATTGATAGGTAAGGGGTTGTCCTTTCAGAATCTGACGGGTGCCACTCCAGCACCCTTGAGCATTTTCTTTAAAATGACATCAGCTGCCACACCCCTTTTTTAATCATATAAACTCATCTAAATAGACATTTACATATAAACCCATCATGTATGGTATCAAATTAAAGCTCTTTTCATACAGAAATCAGCTTTGACCATAAAAAAGTAGAAAAAATAGTTTAGGTCCCTCCAGAGAACAAAATACCTTATGCAAAGTGACCTTTAAGGTCAAATTAGGTTCCTTTTTGCTGCATAATAGCTTATACCTCTAAATCGTGTCATGTTTGGTATTAAATTAAATAAATTATGGAACTGCCATGTAGCTTAATACATACAGGAATACAATCATTCAATAGTAATTCATTTTAATATGAATATTATAGCAAGTCTGATGTACACTAGTTCACCAACTTGCGGGTTAGTTAGCACGTTAGCTTTAATTTCCCTTGAATCAGTCGCTGAATTTCTGACAGCAATGTTGTGAGGTACTTCCCAGGTAGTAAGCGCATTAATTATAACTGTCCTTGGATTTCCCCCCAGAATTACAGACAACAATATTTTTCATTCTAACATGTTTTAATGCTTTAAAAACAGACACCACAGTCCAGGATTGATACAAACTAGTCTGAGTTATGAGGTTCTTGCCAGTTAATCAGCACATTGCATAACTATAACAGTCCTTCAATTTGCCCCCTTAATTACAGAGTAAACTGCAAAGTTGATTACAGGAGGAGAGGACAGAATCAAGAAAATTATTTCTTCCAGTATTCCATATATTCCAGCAAGGAATGAGGATCATTTGGAATTACAACAACAAATATAATTTATTTAAATCAGTTTTATAGCCCAAGTATACTTTGTCTATTTGACTAATTGTTGAGGGTTGATACAATTTGTTGCTCATCCTACCATTTCAGCGGTGTGACCTTACCAGGCTTTACAGTTATTATGTTCTCTGGAGGGACTTGAAATCATTTGTAGCTTGTTTTATTGGCATAATTGATTTCTGTTTGAGAAGATTTTTCATTTGATACCATACATGATGGGTTTATACAGTAATTTGCATCTAGTTATTTTTTTATGGTCAAAAAAGGGGGCGTGGTCATTTTAAAAAATGCTCAAGGGTGTCGGAGCGGCACCCGTCAGATTCTGAGTCTACACCCCCTAAACTATCAGTTTATGCAAAAAATTGCATTAGTACCTTATGTCACACCTATCCTGGGGTTCTACCTGATTATATGACAGTTACGGGAAGATAATCGCTCAGATTTTCGTTATTAGGCCACTTGAAAATAGGCTATGGCTAGGCTAATCACTGGAGGTATTTTAATATTATGTTTGTTTTGCTAATGCTTAGGCGAGGCCTCCCTGTGGTTTTGATCAACCTAATAATCTTTGAAATGTCAATTGTAAACACTAAGGTTAAATGCGTTGAAACTGACATGCCACCAGAAAAGACGTTTATCGGCTTTGAGGTAAAAGTCCAGTCTTGTAAAGTCACATTATGTAACATCCATAACGTCACATCCATAACGCACCATTAAAGGTTTTAAAAGTAAGAAAGGGCACAATTTGGTCATCACACTTTACATTGATATAAATCAGCTTTGCACAAACACTATGGACATTGTCGCATCAACACTGTATGTGTAGCATAAACTTTTCCTATAAAACGTTATGGATGTGACATGGCCATGGAACTTGCTGACTTACAAAGCCTTACAAATGTAAGGAGTCGTGCTCTTAAAGGCAATCTGAGCATACACATTGCTCTACCATTCCCTTGTCAATCTAGAATTTGTCAAAGGATACAATTTGTTTGAACCTTGAGTCGATTTATCCACTTTTTAAATATGTATAATATTACCATGTGAAAAATGTTGTTTCTGTATGGTTGCACAACATATTTATGATATAAAAAGAGTGTAATTCTCCATCAAATTCAATCAGATCAGTTACAAACAATAAAATATAGACCTAAATGAAGATTTTAACAGTTCTGTTTGCGTATGGACAACTTTTTTTTCCATGGTTAGGATGACCTTTGCATGGAATTGCCTAGGTATAAAAAATAATCCGTTGATGATTTATCGTAATCTTACAATGAAAACAATGAGGAAAAATCCAACCTTGAAGGGAAGCAAATTGACTTTGAGAAAAATGGAAATGGACAAAGGAATATCTCATAAAGAAATAAATATTTTTAACAAAAACACATCGCTCCCAATTGTTGGTATCCCTGATGGTAATACCTGCTTAAGCTCCCTTTGCCAATACTTGTAATATTCTCCCATGACACCCCATAAAGCTGGAGAATACAAAGCAAGGTATTTAAGACTGTTCGTCTTTACAAAATCTCCCCAGATTACCTAGGTCCAAACTTTGCAGACTTGCAGTCTCCTCTTTGACTCACCCCTCTGTTTTTCTATGAAGTTTAGATCAGGGGACTGAGATGGCAATGGCCGAAGCTTGATTTTGTGTTCAGTAAACCATATTTGTTTTGATCCGGACAATTGTTTTGGTTCATTGACCTGATGAATGATTCAATCATGACTCACTTTTAGTGTCTTGGCAGAGATTGACAGAATTCCTTTGAAAATGTTCAGGTTTTTCTTGGAGTTCATGATACCATGCACCTTAATTAGGTCCCCAAGGCCTTTGGGAATAAAAAATAGCCCCACAATATCACAGCCCTAATCAACTTTATCAAAGTCATTATATAGAAACATCACACTAGTTATAAGAAGTATTGCACCTATAGGATATGCCATTTTTATCTTAAGGCTCTAAGACGGTTGATCAGCTGTGTTCTAAAGAATGTTTGATTCAAGTTCAGCGTGTGCTGTTGCGAACTATTTGTTTCTCACCAAAAGCCACGACGAAACGGTAACAAATAGGCTATAGCCTAGGCTATGTAGGCTAAAGAGCCACATCGTGGGGAGTTTATTGTTTCGTTTTGGCAAGTAGCCGTGTAATAAGTGGGATAATGTAAAGAACGCCGCTGCGCGTCGGGGTCCGGTTCGCCCTGTCGGGACTTATTTTCCCAATAATGACCGGCGTTCTATCCTATACATTATCCCTTACTTATAACACCATAAACAAGTAAGATACAAACACAGGATATCACTGTGTATAACAATTTGTAGATGAAAAACACATCATGTGTTAGGCCATGTGATTTGAAAGACATGGTATGAATGACAAAACCAAATACACTGTCAAAAATACACTTTATTGCTCACCACCTCAAACAAGCACTAAGACTCGGCAGCACATAAAATCTCGTACAAAATCCAATCCACACATTGCTTTAATGTACAAAGAACATAAATAAATTATCTTAACTGATTTAGTACTTGATGCTGGCAAAACATTGTTAATACTTGAACTCAGTGGTGTAGTCTAGTTAGCTGTAGTGGATATACTGTGATGTAGTAGTTAGCTGTAGTAGGTATACTGTGATCAACCCCAAATGTTGATACGTATCCTGTATACGGAGATGGTGATGCTGTTTAAGTGGGTAAACTGCGTAGTCCTGCACATCACGTCGACTACACCACTGCTTGAACTAAACACTACTCCTGGAGCAGTGTTGGACCATGACCCCTAATAATGGACCCCTCGTTGTTGATTGGCTACCATAATGTATTACTCAGCACAAGCCATTTTGTTTTCCACTTCTGCACAAACACTGTACACACTGACTGGACGGACATGACATATTAGCTGAATTAGCTTAAATTTGTTTAATGGATCATAATCAAAGACTACTGTTTCAAATGTGATTAAAAAGCAACAGGAATTAAACGGACAAGGAGAGATGTTGTCATGCAGGAGCTTGACACAACTGAACAAGCTTTCTGATGAGATTTATTAGCAGGTACAACTAAGCTGAATATACCTGTAGTCAAGTTGAGTTACAAACACTGTTATTGTGCAGTTGTGTGTGTGTATGCAGTGGTGTGTTGATGCATGATTATTTAACAGCGTAGCCCACAATGTGTGGTTTGATAATGAAGGTGATGGGTGCCTGGATGTGCCGCAGGTTCACCTGGCTGAATCCCGCATTTTCGATGCACTCCCATGTTGGACGAGTCGTTTCACAGCCATCACCAAAGTAGTACCTGAGACATTAAAGCAACACAATGTAAGAATTGGTACCGGTAGACTTCACTGAAACCCTGCATGCTTTTTCAACATGTAGGGTTCCATGACAGTCTATCAGACTGCCTTGCATGTTGGAAAGTTACAGTAGAGGTACCCAGTATATCAAAATGTTTTATTTCTGCAGGGTACACCAAAGCTATATAGTGCATTACTAGGCACTCCAGCCACACAATGGCATGGCAGAGGCACCATTATCCCTATTGTAAGTAAGGGTACCTTCAAATCGAGTTTTAAGATAAAAAATATATGTTTCTTTAATACACTGTGGCTACTGTAGACCATAAAGAGGCACATCTGTATATAAACAACAGGTACTGCGGGCCATCTACAGTGTCCAGTGAAAGTTACATCCCTTAAAGGTGCCATGTGTAAGAATTGAGGTAAAAATATCCAAAAAATGAGCTACACGCATCAAAAGAATGAGAAGAAATAAGGGCGATGATGTCATTAAAAAAATGGCAAGGTATAGTGCTGCAGAGATATCAACCAGAATTAGCATGCTAAAATACTAGCCACAGCCCGACAGGTGTCATAATACCAGTTTCGCCATGGGAGGCGGTATCATGGGCAACACAACCGCCAGCCAAACTGCAATACACGCTTTCTCGGTTGTTACTCTAGGGTAGACCAACTCACTTTCTGGAGGTATACTGCCTCCATCTTTTATGGAATGTGGAGTATGAATTGATTTTTTGGCGGATATTACACATGGCACCTTTAAGGCCTCATAATGAGCGAATTGGCACTTAGCACTTGTCGTTTCAATTCAATTCAATTCAATTCAATTCAATTCAATTCAAAATCACTTTATTCATCCCCGAGGGGCAATTAAATGGCACAAAGAGCAACATATTCCACCACGTACAGTACATCATCAATAAAATAAGTTAAATATATTATATAAAAAAGGGGGAAGGGTATGGGATGAGTGCAACAGTCATCAATCTACTGAGTGTTGTAGTATAGTCCAAAGATCAGGGGGGGGGGTAGGGGAGGCTTGGAGTTTAGGAGCTGGACAGCCCTGGGGACAAAGGTCCCCTTCCTCCTTTGGGTCTTACAGCCATGACAATGGAGTCTGCGTCGTGAGGGGAGCCACTCAAACATAGGGAACATGACATGTGATGTATCACGACTTTTCCACATACTGGATACCCTTTTAGTGTCAATCTCCCTATTATAAATCAGTGTGCCATTAGAACGATTATGAAGCCGTTATTTTCAAGATGCCTACCCAAGATGCCTGGTACAGGCACAGAGGGTCAAAACATAGCAACAGCTTGCCACAAGCACACCAGAAAAAAATATTATATTGCATATTTCCAATATCCCTCTCCCGTTTTATACGAGTCATTTATTTAATGTAGCTCTTTTACACCCTTGTGTCTATTGGCCAGTCATTATTGTATACTTTTCTGTTCTGTTGTTCCTGGTATAGGGATGTAACGATTACCGGTGTAATGGTAAACCACAATAAAAATATTGACGCAATAGAAATATTAAGCTATAACACATACAGTAGCCAATTAAACATGACCAAGGAAAAAGTGAACGGGACAACACACAATGCCACGGTAACATTATGCTATGAATTAAGAATGCTCAGCTCAACCAGGTTTGTTTGTGCAGTCAGGATGTAGGCCTATGAATGTGAAAACGAAAACATGCCCTTCTCCAGTAGCAATAGGCCACCTTAAATGCACCAGAATAAAGGAATCACATCTACTCAGTAACAATTCAGCACCCAGCATTCAGTGAAAATGAGTTCCAGCGTCCCTGGTTAAAAGCACTCTTTTTTTGCACTTTTGATAAGGATTTGCCTATATTTTTGTAATATAATAAACACAGTCACACTTTTTGAAACTATTTCAGCTTGTGTAGGCCTATCAGTGCTTTCTGAACATATTGAACACACATATTGAAAAATACCATGATAATTTAACCAGTTATAGTGACTAAAATGTTCATACCGTTACATCCCTATTCCTGGACTAATGATAAATAAATAGAACAAAGAAATCCCAAGAATATCCAAGTCATGTTTGGTGTGTGATGGCGTACCACAGAGGTTGCAGAACATGCTGGCAGAAGTACGTCCAGCTGGAGGGGTCGGCGGCCACGTGCTCCAGGAAGAAAAACGCACCACCCTTGAACAAAGAAATACACACACACACAGAGTCAATTGTGTGCTTGATGTGCATCTAATATTAGCTGTACTTTGCAATGTGTACTTAAGTTTGAGGCCATATCCACACACACACACCTTTTGCCATGTCGCCTGTCCTGAGGTAATGTGTCATGTTGTGAGTAATCTTTGTTTGTTCTGACTGACTGGTAAAGATAAGGATTATAAAATGGTAGGCCTAATAGTAGTAGTGTCTGATGACGGTTAATAATAGACGCAATTAAAGTTTTTGTAGCCATCTGACAGTAGAATTAGCCTATAGTCTGTTCGCCTCCAGAGGGCGTGATCTTGACATATGGCTAAACTAATTTAGTCGGATTAATCGTTCATGGTTTCAGTCTCGTCTTTTGAACTGACGTGTGTCCGGTCTGATGTACTTTTCTAAAAATCTAACTGGAGATACCCTTCAGTTATTCATTGCATGTATTTACGCATTAGTAAATACATGCAATCTATTGAGGTGAGAGGCCCACAAACTGATACTTACAGGTCGAAGTACTCGTTTGGCCTCTTTCAGCACGCACCCAGTGTCGCGGACAGAGCAGAGCACGAGTGTGACCACAGCCACATCTACAGAATTGTCAGGTACTGCGTGCAAGTCCTCTCCGGTCGCGACCACAAACTTGTCGTACACTAGGTGGTCGTTTTTCGCCATGTTCTTCTGTAGATAATCCTGAAAATGAGGGTTAGGGTCTGTGCATATTACCTTGCAGCCAGTTGGATAGTGCTCAAAGTTCGCCCCAGTGCCACAGCCAATCTCCAGAATTGTCAGAGTGCCATTCGATGGTCGAAATTTGCCCAAAGCCCGAAAGAGTTCTCGTTTGTGTTCATTCATTTTACTGTTATAATTGAAAGTGATTCTGTAAACCAAAAACGGAAATACGCGCTTGTACAGTGTGTATAGACCCACCAGCTCCGCGATCTGTAGCGGCAGTGTTAGTATCTTAAACACAAGCGTGCACAGGTGCATCAACAGCATTTTGGCTACCTGATAGATCCCTTGCCTATATGGAATAAACCCTGTGGAACTGGCACCTTGCGAGAAAGAGTTTATTTCTTCAGCAGGAGGGCGTGTCGTGAACTGCAACCAATCCGGTCAGCTGATACTATCTTGTTGCGTTAGCGATATTATCCACTAGATGGCGCATGAATATCTGTTATATAACTTGGAAAAAGTCCTAGTCATCGTCTGTTGGTAGGCCTCTGGCTGCCGTGCAACGGTTGATACAACCCTGATGAATGCCTCTCCGATTGGAAATATAGGTATTTCGGGCCCCCACCGTCGACTTCAAGGCAGCGCTGCCTGGAAGGCGCTAGGGTTAATGTTAGGGCCAGAGTTAATGCAAGGCAGCACTGCCTTGAAGTCGACAATGTGCGCCCAAAACACCATCAACCCTGATTGGAGGTTCCCATTCTATCTGTTACAGTAAAATGTATAGTGTTCAAAGTTTAATTCAAGTTAATTCTAAAGCAAATCTAAGACTCCAATGAAGAAACCAGGATCAGATTAAGTGTGTATCCCGAGTGTGAAGACGCTGAATGCAATCTTCCCTGTTTTAGGACATTGTTTTAATTTAATGCTCTTTTGCACATGTACCTGTCAGGCTGTTAGCTTTGTAATAGTCTGCAGGTGAGGATAATTGGGCCAAACCCACTCTGGTGCGTCCGCTTTACATTTTAATCGTAACTTGAATAACAATTTGTGTGAATAAGACAACAATAGCACAATGAGTGTTATTGTGTTATTCACACAAACACACACACACATTTATGAATGAAAGAAAATAATATTCTAACACACATACACACGTTATGCTATGTTACACATAGTTTCTCCAAAAGATCATGTCTTGCTGTGTGTGTGTGTGTGTGTGTGTGTGTTAAAAGAAAGTGGATTAGACCAGTTAGCCTATAGCTAGCCTGTAACTGTTTGCGTCCTGTTTCTTGTGCTTTTTTACTGAGGGCAATCATATTGATCATTGATATCAATTGCAACACCCAGAGGAATAAAAATCAATTTTACAAAATAGGGGAATGCCGCGATCGGTGGACTTTGACCTACACACGCAGTAGCCGGCGTCATGAGACTCTAATCATGTATATAATGAGCACTGCATTAATCAGCGTCTCCGTGGCACACATAGAAAAGGCAGCGCTGTGCTATATAGCACTTTAAGAATTGCATCGCCGGTTCGAAACTGGCCTGATGCACCGTCCGCCCGTTATTTCAGCGGTCTCCGCGTTATTTTTGCAGCGGCATCGCGTTCCCGATCGCCCAGCGACATCTTATTAAGCCAAGAGCCTGACTGTTTGTAACTGTTTGCGTCCTGTTTCTTGTGCTTTTTTACTGAGGGCAATCATATTGATCAATGATATCAATTGCAACACCCAGAGGAATAAAAATCAATTTTACAAAATAGGGAATGCCGCGATCGGTGGACTTTGACCTACACACGCAGTAGCCGGCGTCATGAGACTCTAATCATGTATATAATGAGCACTGCATTAATCAGCGTCTCCGTGGCACACATAGAAAAGGCAGCGCTGTGCTATATAGCACTTTAAGAATTGCATCGCCGGTTCGAAACTGGCCTGATGCACCGTCCGCCGTTGCGGCCGTTTCCGCGGTCTCACGTTATTTTACGCGACGCCGCCCTCTGGTCATCGCGTTCCCGATCGCCCGCGACATCTTATTAAGCCAAGAGCCTGACTGTTTGTAACTGTTTGCGTCCTGTTTCTTGTGCTTTTTTACTGAGGGCAATCATATTGATCAATGATATCAATTGCAACACCCAGAGGAATAAAAATCAATTTTACAAAATAGGGGAATGCCGCGATCGGCGGACTTTGACCTACACACGCAGTAGCCGGCGTCACGAGACTCTAATCATGTATATAATGAGCACTGCATTAATCAGCGTCTCCGTGGCACACATAGAAAAGGCAGCGCTGTGCTATATAGCACTTTAAGAATTGCATCGCCGGTTCGAATCCGGCCTGATGCACCGTCCGCCGCTAAGGCCGTTTCCGCGGTCTCACGTTGTTTTAAGCGACGCCGCCCTCTGGTCATCGCGTTCCCGAACGCCCGCGACATCTTATTAAGCCAAGAGCCTATAGTTAAAAGGGAGATTTTCCAGTGTGCTTCCAATGAATGAGACTGAACTAGGCTAACAATGTCAGACTGGGTTATTGCAAGCACAGTGAAGAGCAGGGTATGTATCGCTTTTATCTAACTCCAGGGTAGGCCTATGGTAAATAAGATTAATTTTCAAAAGGTTGCCGTGTTGTTTTCAGTCTTCCCATTGAGACTACCTTTACATGCATAATATACATGACAACTGTAGCACCATCTACTGATGGACTTTTAAATACCATAAAAACAGTGATTCTTTTCACATGTTTAAATTTACTCCACAATCAAAAGAAAGCCTGTGATGGGAATGGAAAGCTGTTCACACCTCAAACCAAAGGTATTCTGATATTTTTGATATTGTGATTTTTTTCGAATTCAAAAATGTACAGTACCCTCCAGAATTTTTGTCACCTTTGGTAAAATTGACTAAAAACAGGTATAACAATTATCTTTTGGTAATTTATTGTAATCTCACAATGAAAACAATAAGGGAAAAGTTGAAGGGAAGCAAATATATTCTGAGAAAAAAGAGAATCTCATAAAGAAAGAAATATTTAGGTAACAAAAACACATCACACACAATTATTGGCACCCCTGCTTGTAATATATTTGACCAATGGCAATGGCAGAAGCTTGACTCAGTAAACCATTTTTGTTTTGATCTGGATGTTTGTTTTGGTTCATTGACCTGATGATGAAGGATCCAATCATGACCCACTTAATGTCTTGGCAGAAATTGAAAGATTTCTATTAACATTTTCAAAATGTTCCTGGGGTTCTTAATACCATGCACCCCCAAGGCCTTTGGGAATAAAAACAGCCCCACAATATCACTGCCCCTCCACCATAATTGTCATTATGCATTATGCAACTGTCATCACAATTTTCATTTAATCTGACAATAGACCACAATTTCAGACAAAGTCACATTCAGTAGCATTCAACTCCTGCCGCTTACATTTGTAAATGACAGGAACGACTTTTACCTGGCATGCCCTCTAAATAATGTATTAGCAGTGAGGTCACTTTTGGAGATTTGTTGGGAAACTTGGTGACCCCAAGATGATACCTTTTTCTGTAACTCTCCAACAGTGGTTCTTATGGAATGTTTTCCCTCTCTTCCCATCCTCCCTACTTTTTTTTATTGTTTTAACTGCAACTTCAACCAAGCACCTAGTTTTTATAGCCATTCCCTGACTTACAAATGTCAACACACATTCCTTCTATTTACATTTAGTGTATTCTCTTGTCTTTCCCATGTCGATTACTAGGGGATTTAGCATCTGTGTCATTTTATTTTCAGACCTTAGTGAAAAAGAAAATCATGAACTACTTCTGAAAGTTGAATACAAATAGGAAAATGCTTCTGTTACATTTTGTATATAAGATTTTCTATGGGTTACAATAATTGTGGGTGACGTGTTTTTGTTAAAAACATATATTTTTTTATGAGATTTTCCTTTTTCTCAGAATAAATTTCCTTTTTTTACGTTTGGATTTTCCTCATTGTTTCCATTGTGACATTAGGGCAGTTCCAGCGTTATGGATGTGACAATTGGACTCATATTGGTAAACAAAATGCCTTGGAGTGGGGGCAAAATTAGTATCAGTGAATTAATTTGCATAACTTTTAATGTAACCTCTGAATACTGAGAAATCCTCAAATTTATTCTAAGAATACAAGGCATTTTATCAGCATTATGGATGTGACATGAAATGGACACACTTTTGTGAGAGATTACAGGTTTTCTACAAACTCTGTGAATTTTAAAGGAAACTACCGAAACTATGATATATGTACCATGAAGGAGACTTGAATGAACACAAAAAAGTGTGTTTTTTGAAACTATCGTCATTTTAAGTAATGCATTATGTAGGAAAAACTGGCGTTATGGATGTGACGGTTTCACGTTATGGATGTGATGTGTCTGAACCAGTCCTCGACAAACTAAAACACATAAATAAGTAGTGAATTTTGATATGAAACAATTGAAATGGTAATTGTCATGAGATTTTCAATTGTCATGAAAAACTAGCGATGAAATTATTGCTTCCTCAGTGCCCACTAAGATCCACAGGAAGAATCAGGAAAACAAGTCATTTAAAATATAAAAAAGAAATGTATTTTTTTCTTTTACCGTCATCAATTTTGGTCAGTGATTCCCTGGTTACTGAAACACCAGGGAACATGAAACTTGGTGGCCACTCCCCTAAATAACTAGCCCCTACCTGAACCGTTGCACCCAAGATGACAAAATATTTATGGTATGTTAGTCTCAAGAGCCCGCATGGACCTAACCCATACCCACTCATTTGTGATTTGCACACATAAAGTACATGCACGCGCACGTGCACACACGCACATGCACACACACGCACACACACACACACACACACGCACGCACGCACAGTCGCACACATACAGACAGCCAAGCACACATAAACACATACAGACAGGCAAGCAAGCACACACACACACACACATGCACAAACCCCCACCCACATGAATGCAGACACATAAACACACACACACACATAAACACACAAACACAGGCACGCATACGCACATGCACACACACAGACACACACACACACACATCCTCTTATAAACAAAAGCAAACTCACATATGCACACACTCATTTACATGCACATGAGTTGCAGGAGTAGGAGATGGAGACAAATTGACAAGCGTGATTTATTTTTTGCGAAGAGAATATGCAGGACTAAGAGGCGGTCATATTTTGTACCGCTATGCGGTACATCTAGTTTATTGCTGCCCTTACTCATGTTACTCTGTGGGTATTAGCTACAGAGGACCTGACACTTCAAATGCTGTCATATCGCGTCACATTTAAAATTAAACTGTGTTAAGCAGACGTGAACGGCAGGCTGAACAGATCTGCAACACAAGGAGGTTGCTATGTTAACTCCAGCTGCAAAGTCAGCCATCTTCACCAGCTAACACGATAATCCAGTTACTGTACAACATTAGTATGACAGTTACAGGATGATAATCGCTCAGATTTTCGTTATTAGGCCACTTGAAAATAGGCTATGGCTAGGCTAATCACTGGAGGTATTTTAATATTATGTTTGTTTTGCTAATGGTTAGGCAGGCCTCCCTGTGGTTTTGATCAACCTAATAATCTTTGAAATGTCAGTTGTAAACACTAAGTTGAAATGCGTTGAAACTGACATGCCACCAGAACAGACGTTTTATCGGCTTTGAGGTATAATAAAGTCCCCAGTCTTGTAAATTCACATTATGTAACATCCATAACGTCACATCCATAACGCACTACCAAAAGGTTTTAAAAGTAAGAAAGGGGCACAATTTGGTCATCACACTTTACATTGATATAAATCAGCTTTGCACAGACACTATGGACATTGTCGCATCAACACTGTATATGTAGCATAAACTTTTCCTATAAAACGTTATGGATGTGACATGGCCATGGAACTTGCTGACTTAAAAACAAAATCCTTACAAATGTAAGGAGTTGTGCTCTTAAAGGCAAGCTGAGCATAGACATTGCTCTACCATTCCCTTGTCAATCTGGAATTTGTCAAATGACACAATTTGTTTGAACATTGGGTCCATTTATCCACATTTGAAATATGTATAATATTACCATGTAAAAAAGTTGTTTCTGTATGGTTGCACACCATATTTATGATGTAAAAAGAGTGTCATTCTCCATCAAATTCAATCAGATCAGTTACAAACAATAAAATATAGACCTAAATGAAGATTTTAACAACAGTTCTATTTGCGTATGCACAACTTTTTTTTTCCATGGTAAGGATGACCTTTGCATGGAATTGCCCATTACAAGAAATCACCAAAAGATTATTTTTTTATAGGCTACCTGTTTTTAGTCAACTTTAGCAGAGTTGCCAATAATTCTGGCAGGTACTGTATCATGGGTTATGTTTTTCACTCCGGATACTTGAATGGGGCCCCTTAGTCAAATAACACAGGTCATGCTATGTGTGATATTCATGCTTTGTAATTGGCATCTTTTTCACAGCAAGTTGGCTTAAATCTGTTGATGGTAATGGCATATTTGTAAATCCCAATCTGTCCATTTCTTTCCACAAAACTTTTTTATTTTTCAAATGTTTCTACCGGGAGGACATGCCCCCGGACCCCCATTGCTTACTGAGTTACAAACTTTCTGAGCTTGACTGGCCCAGTGGCTCATACTCCATCCATGCTTAATATAGCCTTTTGTGTGGGGTTGGGGCCCCATGTCGTGAGATATGTGCCCTTTTGTTTTTTCGCCCCTGTCCTTCAAAAAGTATAAGTCCGCCACTGATCAAAATACTTCAGTTAGCTAATTTGTCCGTACTGTTATAGCTAGTTCTGGCAGGTGTAACGGAAGAGGTCAGTCTTGTGTCATGTCACATGTCATGAAAATTGTATAGCTACTGTAAACTGATGCTAAGCTGATTTACCTAATTAGGTCCAGTTGTATTGGTATAGTTATTACACGTACAGATGCCCATATTTTTCTAGTTACATATACTAGATAACCAAAATATTTTACTTGATTCCCTATAAAGTATAAGAAGGAGTGGGGTACAGATGTGATGTTTTATTTTGTGTCTTACAATTATATACTAGCAAAAACAACCCAGGGGCTAAAGAAATCAATCAGATAGGGTTAAAGTATGCACAGCAAGACATGCACAGCAAGACAAGACTTGAAGGTCTCTATTCTTCTTCTTCACGTGTTATTAAAAATGTTCATAAAAAATATGCTTCCAATATATGATGGCCAAGCGGGACGTGCCTGCTGAGTTCTGGACACTTCTGGGATGCATAGGCTTCTCTCCAAGATCGAAACCTCAAGCCTTAAGTCATCCGCTTCACTCAGGATTCCTCCCCTGTGATGGCAACGCTGCTGCACAAGCCACTCTCCCTGGCCGAGGAGAATTGATTTTATTTTGGGTGCAGTTGCTCCGTAAAGCTCCTCTTCCTCTTGGTCTCTGGGAGAGTGCCCACATTCCAATGCTCTGAGGCGCTCATGGCTCTGTCTTGTCTCTATCTTACCCTGCTCTCCCCACCTGCCTGCATTCACAAGTGGCACTTATCACCTGTGTTTGTTACAAGTTTTAACTATATATATTATGTACTCTATAAAGGTGCCGCATCATTTGTAATGCCAGACACTTTACAGATTAAGTTAAATAATATAATATAATAATAATAAATAGAAGTAAATAACAATTAAACAAGTTTGAAGTGCAAAGAGGAAAGATATAAGAAGAGGTAAAGTAGTGGTACTGTACATATGCTACATAAGGGCCCTTGGAGCAATTCTAGGTACAGTAAAGTGCCTTGCTCAGAGGTACAATGGTGCTAGCTCCTGAGACTGAACTCTAAACCTTCTGGTGTTTCACTTGATAGGCCAGATCTCAAAAGACTAGAACCACCACAAATCCATGATTAGCTTACCTTGTGATAATATGAAGATTTAGCTAAAACACAGTTACAAGATCAACATTTTTAGCCTGTAGTTTTTGTCTTAGGAAAAATCGAACTTTTGTCGAAAGAGTATTGCCATTGTGCTTCCCCCCGTAACAACAGAACAACCTAACATCACAAGACTTTCTTCTCCTCTTTCTTTGTCAGTGTGACTTATTGTGCACATCCTCTGCATCTCACAACATGTGGAGGTACCCAGCCAGGCAGCTCTCTGTCCTCCTGATCCAGCCCTCTCTGTGATGCTTTGCCAGCGGTGTCAAACCTAAAGAACCAGGGATTAACATGCAGAGCCCTAGGTGTCCAATACCAATTGAAATACAGTACGCTCTCTGACCAGGTCAATATGAAATGACTAGATGTAATACAGAGTATATTCTAGCCATGTAACATCCAGTGGTCTGTTGGTAACTGGGTCTGTTTTGTCTACCCTTACTGACTTCCTGGTGTTTCTTTTCTGTTTCTGTCTTAGCGGCAGAAGACCAGGGCTACTTGGGCCAGCTTGTAAGAGTGGTCGTGGGACCGTCATGAATGAGCACCCCACCACCCAAGTGTTGCAACATTACAGCTTTTTGACTCAACTCACCTGAGACATCTGAGTCTGTAAAACCATCCTATTTGTCCCCTCATATCCGTCCTAGCTCCATGTCTATCTGACTGATGTCAGTGGGTTCTATTTTCTTGAAGGGCAGTGACAAATATTGGGGAAGGAGCAAAGTATCTTACCCATGAATTTAAGCCATTCTACTATATATTATAACATGGAAGCGTATTCTAGTTTACTACTTTTACTTAGCACAAGTTATTTCTGATAGCGTCATTTGTCTATCAAGTGATAAACTCTAATAATTAGAAATAGTTGGTTCTGGGTAACATTTCGTAGGATATATTTGTACAGGTAAGGCTCAATTTTATATATAAAAAGATAACAACAAGGTAGATCGCTAAAGTTACACTACACAGCTTATGAATTCTACCCAACATTGTACTCTCCTCATGGACTGAATGTTAAGGACTACCCGACCCTGCTTGACTAACTCCTTCATCCTTTCTACAGCTCAGGTTCTGTGGGTACATTATGTGTACAGTGTGCTATCTCCTCCATAATATGGGAAAATACTCTTAATTTGGCCATCAAAGGATAAGGCCTACTAGATTCAGCTTGCACTTTTCACCTCTGGGGGCACACAGCTTAACAAACAAAACCAGGGGATTTATTGTTTTTTGCCAGAGAATTCACTTTTTTTGTACAGCACAAAGTATTAATGCAGAAGTTTGTATTTATAATTTTTACCTTTTTTATGTAGCCCTTGTCCTTGGGCGGGTGGTAGAACTGGTCGCTGATTCTCAGCCAGTGCTGTCCTTCCAATAGGCATTATACAGATTGTGAGAGAGTAATGAATTACCATCTCCATTTCCATTCATTTCAATGGCCATTTCTAAACTAGGCAATTCAGCTCATGATACACCATGTACGATATGTGTGCAGGTGCAAATGTTTCATGGCGCTTAGCTCTAAACTTCAGATATGAGGACCTATACTGTACATGCTACATGTTTCTACACATGTTCAGTTAAAGGTTAAATTATTTGGCATATGTGTTTTTTCAAAGTGATTTACAAAATATTGATATTTAAATATTTAGATGTCCAGGGTATGGTGATGGAGTTGAGCAGGGGAGTCCCAGAGCCCCACCCTAAGACCTGTTTCAGTGGAATTAGCAGCATCCTTGGCAGAGAGGGTTGGAGCGGAGTATTCAAGGGCCTCTGGGCTTGGTGCCTCTGAGGCTGCTTTTATTGTACTCTCTGTTTTCATTGAGACACTCCCATCTTTTATAGCGAGGCAATATGGTGGAAATTATGGAAAAAGCCTACAGTTTGAAGAGAGACCAACAGATTCCTCACAAGATGGCAGTGAGGATAGGAGCAGGCTTCACTCAATGTGTATACTTTAAACTGGCCTGGATAGTTAGCGCATATATACGCATACACATATGCATAGTGCGGCCTCTCTCCTACTTTACATACTCACAAGATGGCAAACATCCCCGCTATGCCCAGGGGCGCAGCTACCCATTTTTTGAGGGGTATGCAACAACAAATTGGCGCCCCCCCAAAAAAAAAAAAAACAACAACAACTAAAGTAAAACAAAAGGCCAATAATGTATTACACATTATTATTTTTTCAGAAATTCTGCCGATTTGAACTTGAAGTATTGTTAAATGTCGCATTGTCACTTTAAGAGAGTCTAAACGGTTCTCATAACGTCCTTTTGCCAGCTGTTGCTCACAAAGGATAAGGCTGATCCAACTCTAGCCTTTGTTTGCGCCACATTGACAGCACAATATTAAGTTATTACAAGGAGTCTTCATTGTTAGGAAATGGAGACATGTAATGAGTTGTTGCTCGTGTGACATTTCTGTTTGCAGTTTGCCATTAAAAGTGCAGTATGAGCATGGTAGCCACCTAGCTATCTGAATGGAATAGGCTATGTTTCAATCGGCATATGCTTAGCAAACGCTAGTTAGTCTGTTAACATTAATATTTGCAAGCCTCCAAGCACAGACGTCACACTTTAAATCCTACCTGTTGTTTTTCACCATCCACTTATTTAACTACTGTCACCTTGACATGCCATCTCATTTTCCCTTTCTTTTTCTATTTTTAGCCCCCGACAGCTTTTTCGCTGTATCCATCTTTTTCCATAGACGAAAACTCACTACTCATAGGCCTACCTGCTCACTCAGCGCTTACGGCGCCCCCACTCCCTCTTCTATGTCAAACTTCTATGATGGAATCTTATGAGATAGGGCGCCTACTCTAGCCTGTTAGTCCTCTAAAATGTTATTTAACATTGAGGAAATGCAGAAATGATTTAGAAATGTACAACAGTAGCTACACATAGAAAATACCAAATATATTATTTTTTTTTTTTTTACCATCGCTTTGGCGCCCCCGTGGTGCCCCTATGCGCCGCATATAGCGCATACCCACTTTTTGCGCCACTGGCTATGCCAGAAGAGTTGTGTTCTAGAATAGTGGAGCTGTCCATGGTGCTGAAGAGAGTTTGGGTGGGATACAGCCCAATGACTGTAACCCTATATTGGTAGGCCTACAGCCCAGTGGCCTACTATTAATGCTACCACATCATAGTCAAATGGTTTCAAGGGGTTCAATGGTTTGAATAATTTCTAACCAATTACATGATACTGCCATCTAATATCAGAGTGGCTGTTGAAAAAGAAATAATCCTTTGTTGTGGTAAAAATAATAATAATAATAATAATCCCATAGATAAGGAAAATAGGGATCAAACGTTCGCTACTATCGCATTTAGTAGGAATAATGTTCTCAGACATGCTACAGAAATTCTGTGAAGAAACTTAACTGTGTTTAGCATGACTGAGACCAACCAATCAAAAATCCTAGTTAACACAGTCTAACACCTGGGAGAAGTGATGCTTTCCTTCTTGCAGGGACACTTAAGGACTGCCCCCCTCTCCTAGCATCCTGATGCTCTGCAGCATCTCTTCTTTTTTTCGTTTCTTTGTTGTGGGCATTTCCAGACACTCCCTAGCAAATAGAAGCACTTGCTGACACTCCCTAACAATTTGCTGAGAGTCATCAATTATGCAGGCTCGATGCACGGACCAGGAAGAAAGGTAGCGGATAGCGGCAACAATATGGCGACAACCGCAGTTTCTGACGCGTCTTTCCGGCATAGTTAACTGCGTGACATCTGTACTGGATCTTTCTACACCTGGAAAAAGTAAGTAGGCTGCGACGTTTTGCTGTTGTGGGCTCGAACAGCTTTCTGTGTGTTGGCTTGCCGCGGAGGACTGGCTCCGGTACCTGGACTCTATTGCCGCAGAGCGCAGAGCGGTCTCACGCGCTCAGCATCTTTTCTGCTTGCGGTCGAATGTAATGCGCGCGCCGGCCATTGGGAGAGAATACGCAGGTAATAACGTCCAAATGCTGGTGTTTTATTTGTGCTTGTTAGCTATGTACTCGTAAGGCTGCGTGGGAACATGAGAAAAAAAAGGTAAATTGGGGTGTTGGCCTTGCGTTCTGTTGGCTGGCATATCTGTGTCGAAATGTAGAATGTACGCAGATCGCGGGGCAGGGAAGTCCGAGCGTCAAACTTTAATGCGCCTGAATATTGTTCAGACACAGAGGGACGGAGTCATCCAAGAGAGCCATTATTTCTACCCACCATTCATTGTCTGCAGTTTTCCTCCACCCCCATCCAAAATTGTGCTATAAGACTTAGGCTGTAACTATGTTCCCCCACCCCACCCCGCCGTTCCCCACTGCTGCCTCTAGATCTGCACGGGCTCGCGGCTTCTTTTGTATGAGTTATTTTTCTTTCCGAGTAATTGGTCTGCTTTTTTGTTGTGTCACTTATTAAAATGACTGCTGCCAGCCGGAATATGAAAGGCGCCATTTAAGATGCCAGACGTCCAGTGTTGTTGGGACAGGGTCTGGCTGGGTTTGGCAGTCCCGTTGCGGAGTGCTGTAGCAGCACACTCAGGTACCGTGAGCGGGTGTGGCTTACCCATTTCATTGCCGTTTTAACTGTCTTATGAAAGAAACACACATACACACACGCGCAAAGCGGAAATATCGATAGCCTCGCCTGTCTGCACTGCAAACACACTGGCGCGTTTACCGTTAATGGAGCGGACGTTTGGGATTGACTGACTGACATTACCGTACCTCCCGCGGAAGCTCCACTGCAGTATTTTAGTATGGAGGTGAGGGCCCTGTCCAGGGCGGGCGCCTCGCTATAACCTGCTCTGTCTCGCTTGATTTTTCCTCTCCCTCTTATTTTCTCTCCCTTCTTATTTTATCTTTCTCTCTCGGTCTCTCACACACATTCACGCACACACACACAGGCGAACAGAGTGGTCCCCTGACACCGGAGTGCGCAAAACCGAGTAGACACGGGTTCCGTGGTCCAACGAGGACAGCGAGAGGGCAGTAGGAGAATAACTCGGGGACCGGGAGTAATTGTTGAAAGGCGATAAAGAAGTTCATTACGTGTTCCCACTCTGACATCGCTTCCACCCTCTCTCCTCACTTCATGGGACTGTAGGCCAGGACAAGGTGTACATGCATCCTGTGTGTGGGTGGGTGGGTGTGTGTTTGAGTGATCAATGGTCCATTTTGCCACTCAAAGTCGGTGAAAATTACGTTTTTTTTTGGCCCTCTTTGAATACATGAATGAACGGAATTTAGTCATAAGTCAAATCAATCTATTAGAGGCACCACTGAGACACTGTCAGTCTCATACACAACACACATTTTGCTGAAGTGAAAGTGGATGTGTCTTTTTATATAGTATACATAGGGAAAGCTCTGATGCATTACTCAAGTGTGAGAGGTGTGTGTGTGATGTTATGTGTATTATGCATTTTGATGGCTTTGAACCATCATCACGCATATTTCACAACACATCTGCACATTTATTTCAATGCTAATACCTACTGAAAGAAACTAAGATTATCATGTCTTCTGTAAAACATGCTAGAAGTAAGTGGTGCTATAGATATCAATCAATTTAATTTCAATTAATAGAACAAAATAGAACAGGACAGATAACAATGGAATTATATAGAATTCGTGTGAGTTCAAATGAATCGAATTGAGAGAGGAGCATGACAGCCGTTTACATATTAGAGTAAGATGGCCTGTTTCTCCTCCACATCGGTTACAATATAGCCTAACTATGCCCTGTGGAAACGGCTTAGCTGTGGTGCTCTGCTCTGTTCTGCTGTTCGGAGCTGTGGTGCTGAGCAGAGTAGAGAGGGCTTGGTCCCCGTGTTATTGCCCAGGCCCGGCGCTTTTCCTCCGGTCTGCGAGCTGGCCGGCGGCTGCGCTTCTGCGGATTGGCCCGTTGGACGGGACGGGACGGCCCATCTCGTTCTCCTCCACGCCGGCTCACCTTGAGGCAGCATTCGCCGCTGTGGCTCGCACGGGAAGGAGACTTGGAGGTCAGGCTCTGGTAGTCATGTTGTTTCTCCTCTCTCTGTCAGTGCAGCTGCAGGCGTGAGCCGCGCACCAAAGGAATGCCTTGTCACACACTCTCGTTCCTGTATTTATCTTTAAAATAGGATTCAATGCAGCTCAATCAAACAGAGCCGTGGTTGTGGATGCACTCTTAGGCTTCTCTTATTTGATTAGCTTTAGATGTTATGTGTGTGTGTGTGTGTGTGTGTGTGTGTGGGAGCGGTGGGCTTTGACAGGGCATGCTGTGTGGAGAGACAGGCATTGCTATCGTAGGATGATTTACAGGAGGGATCGGTATATTTTCTCTCTCGGGATGCACCACTCGAGCTTCACACTCAAGATGGTTGGCCAATCTGTAATCGAGAACCATTAGTGGGATTATACAGCACTGGCCCGCATTCCCTGGCCCTTACTGGAAATGACCACCCCTCTGAGCATTATGAATGACTGTGAATGACTCCTGTGACCTAGGAACGACTCCTCCCGTGATTCAGGGTGGCTGTGCAGCAAATTGTACACGGTGATTTGAGTGCAACTGATGATTCAGCTTTAGTCATGTGACAACATGCGTCTGCATGGCAGGCAGATGGATGGACCACTACCGTAATTATCTGTCTGACCTCCATGCACTTGTCTGTTCACACACTCGATTGAATGGCTAATTAGCTATTAAAGTTCATACATAGAGTTGTTTTTTTCTATAGTATCAAATTCAAACTAGCAACCTGTTCCTAAAACTCAAATTTGTATAACATCATAGGCCTACTTTATGTTACATTTGTTTTTATTTTTGACACAGCTAGAAATACCTCAGTCTCACAATAATAGCATGCTTCTCTCTCTGAGAGAGGGAAAGTGTCAGGAATCAGCTCCTTCTAGAAAAATATATGACGAGCTGCTTGACAGCTTAAATATTATATGTACAGTATGTAAGGTTTGAACTGTAGTTGTTATTTGTTATGGCCATACAAAAAGGATGGTAAGAATAACTCAAGAATTGTCTTTAATAATAAATCACTTAAACCTTTCAAATTTAGCATTTCATGAGACTGCACTAAAAGGAAAACATTTTTTTTTTTTTTTTTTTTTTTTTTTTTTTTTTTTCAAATTTTGCTTTTTAAAGAACATTCACTATGAAATGTAAAACCAATAGTGAGGTGCTGCAGTGATTGTTTAAAGGATGCAGGGCATACTAGCAGATGCCTATGCCACATTATTAGGTTGGATTTGACAAAGCAATATTTCAAACTTTAGAGTTTAGAACAGTTTAAACCATCCCCTCAATGATTCTGTTGGACTAGGCATAATTTGCAACTAGTAGATAGGTTTGATGTCTTTTAACTTTGAATTCCAAAATGCTCTAGCCTGTTAAATATGTTTTGTTTTGAATTAGTGCTGACCATTATAAGTAGGGGGAGTCAACAACTCTCATCTGCTTATCACAACAGTAACCAGACATAATTATCCTCCATTGGCTATGGAAAGGATTAACTACCAACTATTAAGTAATAAGCACATTTCAAATTTAAGTTCAGATTTATAGTGTTTTACCTAAGCACAAGTTCAGTCCTTGGCTAAAAGGAATACTTATGAATAATACATTGTCAATATCAATTTTGAAAGTCTGCTGTGTGTTTCATGTTTTTATTTTACTCTATATCATAACTCTTTTAACTAGCCATCAGATTTGCTACTTTTGTTATTTTCATTTCATGCTTTGTTGCTCTTTGTTCTTTATTCATTTTCACATTTCAGTTTGTCCTCCTTTGTGAAGCTGCTTTGAAAAGTTAAATTGTGAAAGATGGCATAAAATTATCTTAAAAACTATTCCTGCTTTTTTCATTTGTAGCTGAAATGACAGGATGATTTGGTGTGATGTGTGCTACAGTGGCAATGCCCATGGTGTGTGTGGCTGTGTGGGTCTGTTTTCTGTCAGTCAGTGCACATTTTTATTTTCTTTTAAAGATTGTATATTTAGGATTTGTAGTTAAACATTTTCTAAAAAAAATGACCTAGAAATAGCAAAAGAATATGAAGAAACAACCATTTTGTCTTTTTTCTTTCAGAGTGTCTTTGCTCTGTGTTGCCCAGATATCCACTGAAATTAGCATGCTACCCAGCTAGCTTCATAAGACAATGCATTTTGTAGCAAATAAGGTTTTGTTTTCTTAAACACATATTGCTTCACAACCTGACACAAATGCAGACGTGTGTAAAGCTTCATAGTCCCTTCAGATGCTGGGTCCGGCTGCTTGGAATTTGTTTCTGTGTTTGGGGACTTCAGCTTCAGTATTGCAGTGCTGACAAATTTGACCATGGTTTTCTGCTTTCAGGGCACCACAAACAGTGAAAGTATTGTTGCTGTCGATGCAAAACCTCACATCTCAGAAAGCAAGTTTTCAGGAAGAGGCCTGAAATAACGTTACAAATGTAATTTACAATTAATGTATGTTGACACACTAGATGCTGTTTTGCAATTGCAATTTTTTTTAAAGATTCATGAAAGCTGTGCTTTCATTTGGAATCGCCCTTTTTAAATAATTTTAGTGTGTTTTTTTATTAGTGCACCATATACAGTAGGGCTCTCTTTTTTCTGGCCATGCAGATTTTCTGACTGGCATTTCTAGATAAACAGTCAGTGTTTGTCAGCAAAGACCATTCAATATTATTGCAGACCTCCATACTTTCTGACCATTAGATCAGACAGGAAATAGTTTGAACGGTACACTGGGTACACTGGTATGTTTAGAATGTTGTAGAATGAGGGTTCAGATGGAATTTTAAAATCTGTTTCTTGATGAATGCAATAGAATGTTCCAAGCTTACCGGCTGAAGGGTGGCTGTCCATTCAGCCTTTGGCATGCATTTTCCCCCTCCCCTTTGTAGAGCTCCAACCATAGTGACTCAGGGTGTAGCAGTAGCTATGTGAATCAACGCCAGAAATGTAATCTATGATGTTTTGTGGCCTAAGTTAATGAAGCACTTAAATCACTCTTAGGTTGAGTCTGAGAGCAGGGAAAAGTGAGGGTAGACCGGAAAAAGGTCTGGCTCTGGGGTGATGTGGGTCTTCTCTCTCTCTCTCTCTCTCTCTCTCTCTCTCTCTCTCGTTCTTGTGGGACAGAGGTGACTGGTATGTTTGTGTATGTGTGTTACTTTGGGGTAGACTGATATAGTGTGTGTGTGTGTGTGTGTGTGTGTGTGTGTGTGTGTGTGTGTGTGTGTGTGTGTCATCAGAGCATGTGAGAGTGTGAGAGGAGAAGCGCTGGGCTGAGGTGGAGTGTTGTTAGTTTCAGCAGCGAGATGGGGCCATGTTTGGTAATGATGTCTCCTCTAACCTAGCCTACCCTGCACCTCTCCTCCCGCTCTACTGAGAGGACAAATGTGCTGCTTTTTGCCTTTTTGGGTTGCAGCGGAATAGCAGCAAATGCTTGGGTCACGTAATTTTATATTTTAACATTCTCAATTAGAATATAGTCAGCGGATGTGCCAGCACCATAGGTCAATCACACAAGCGCAATCCTTGTCCACAGACAGACTGCTTGAGCTCAGGGTGACACAAGAAAAAAGGTTTCTCTACAAAACCACACATTTGCCTTTTATTCCACTAAGCAGAAGCCATACATGGGTATGTACATGGGTGGAGCGTTAGTTTAGGTATGGAACAGATGTACACGTACACACTGTGCAATTGTTGAACTCATCCAGCACCACACACCATACACATAGTCTACCAGTCTATTTTTTTTATCAGTCATTATATGTGTCTGTTAAATAGTTTGTCAGTGGTATTGAGAAGTACATAAATATAAATACACATTAATTGGTCCAGTGGCTCAAATTGGAATTGAAACTATGTGTATAAATATCAGGTAGATCATTTATTGCTTTCAATACAAAAACAACAAAGGAAAAAACATGCACCTCTAGGAGTAACTGGTTTAATTTCCCCTAAACACGGAAACAGAGGCATAAATATTCATGTCAGTGGGCAGAGCAGTCTTCCCCAGCATACCTGGGGAAAGCGCAGCGGTGTGAGCAGCAGACACAGGCATAATCAGATTGATCTGGTCAAACCCACATTAGATTTAGCTTCTGCTGACTGGCCACTGGGAAAATCTGTGCTGAGTGTGTGTGTGTGTGTGTGTGTGTGTGTGTGTGTGTGTGTGTGTGTGTGCTCCTGTTTCTCTGGCAGCCAGCACAGAGCCGACTGGCCAGCGCGTCACTGCAGCTAAAGCGTACAGCCTCACCGAGGCCAAGGGCTTTTATGACATAAGACAGGGCATGAGCCTGTACACTCGTCTACTGGACAGAGACAAGGAAACAGGTTGCAATGAAAAGCCTGTTTAAAATAAACAAAGTCAGGAATGTTGTTTGGTGTTTGATTTAATTTAATTCTGAATGAGGCCAAGGGCTTTTATGACATAAGACAGGACATGAGCCTGTACACTTGTCTACTGGACAGAGACAAGGAAGCAAGGGTGGGTTGAAAAGAAAAGCCTGTTAAAATGTAAATATACAAAGTCAGGAATGTTGTTTTCTTTTCTAGAACCCATTGTGTTTGAATGGTTTGATTTTTATTACATTGTTTTTAATAACATTTAATTCTGAATGAAAAGTCAAAGTTCTTGTCAGGGCAGATTTTCATTATTATTGTTGTTTATTTTTGCCATTGTTTGCCATTTTTGCCATTGTTGACACAGTGAAGAGCCAGTGTTGTTGCCATAGGAGGTAAAGGACTCAAAAGGCACAGTATGGTACTGAGTAGGCACAGTATGGTACTGGGTAGGCACAGTATGGTACTGGGTAGGTAGGCACAGTATGGTAATGGGTAGGCACAGTATGGTACTGAGTAGGCACAGTATTGTACTGGGTAGGCACAGTATGGTACTGGGTAGGTAGGCACAGTATGGTACTGGGTAGGTAGGCACAGTATGGTACTGGGTAGTGCAGTGTGTGTGTGTGTGTGTGTGTGCGTGTGTGTGTGCATAGGTTGAGCTGGACACATGCATACACTTTCTTCATTCTTCAGTATGTGTAGGCACTTTGGGAGCGGAATGTATACAGTAGATGTGCACGTGTGGATCAATGTCACTAGACAGTTAGCCTTCTTTTCTCATAGTGCGCAATGTTTGCTACATTAAAAACCGACACAAGCTGGTGGAGGGTGAAACTGATGCTTTGGAAGAAGAGACAATTTACATGGCGAAGACAAGGGGCCTACAACCTCTTGTCAGACGAACTGATTTAACAAACATGGCAAAACCATGCAACATACAGTTTTCTGGTTTGAAAATTATACTGAGTTAATTGTAAATTAATGAAAAGGTTGGTGGCTGGTGGAGATATAGGGTAGTTTATGTCCTGGGTGGGATGTTTAGGACAAGATGATGTATCATATGTAAGAACAGGGAAGCATAGTGTGGTCTGAAAGATATATTGATTCATTTATGAAGCAGGGCGGTGGCTACAGTATAGCTGATGTAGGTTGTGGTCAGGACCAGCAGTCTCTCCTCAACAAACGGACATTACAAGGGGAGCCGCAACAGTAGTGTTGGTGTTTTGCATCTCAGGCAGGCTGGTGCCTGTGAAGTACCATGTTCAAGGCCTTTCAGTCACCTCTGCCCTCCCCACACGTTCTCATACATGCCCACCCAGGGGGAGCTGTAGTGCACTGGTGGCATTGGCATCCTGCACCACATATGGGTCCAGTGCCCGCGGGTACCCTGGTGGAGTACGGCCTGAGGTCATTTCTCAAACCCACTCCTAATCCCTCTCTCTCTCACCCTCTCTGAGCTGCCTCCTCCCTGTCTAAAAATAAACTAAAAAAAGAAACTGACAAGATCGACTAGATCTTGGTTTATATCTAGTTTTAAATGGTGGTAAGTCAGCCTTTGATATGCTTTAAAGTTATTTGGTCTTCAGACAAAGACTGAGAACCCTGCTTGACTTTGTTTATATTGATAAGATTACTGATTTTGAGGATTTGTCAAGTCAACCTTTAATGTATTATTTTGTTCCTTGAATCCTAAGGTTTAGATCAGATTATATTTCATGCATAAATCCAGTAATTTGATTCAGTTGACCAGGTTACTATACCAGGTTACAAGTTATGCTGCAGGTTACTTTATGTTTTAATATGTTAGCACAGCCTGTCATAGCCTAACTTGTAAAGTGTAAAACAATCTGATTGGAAGATTACATCCAGCAACAAAAAATTACAGTTCTTTCAAATATGCAGAACAGACTATGTATGTATGTGTTTGCATACTGTATGTGTTTGTTAACTAGCAGCAATATAGCCATGAACACTATTATATTGTATAGGGTGCAGTTACAAACTAATTTCTTTGCTACAATGCACTGTGTTAAATCCCATATTCAACCTTGATTTAGTTTGATTTGATTTTAAAAAGTAAATTATTACCAATAGCATTTATCCTAAAGTCATAGATGATGCAATGTCTTAACAAGCTTGCAGCATCTGGTCTCTGCTATAATGATCAGCAGTTTGCATAATACCTCATATTCCACTACGAATAATGACCTGTACTGTATGTACCCCCTGTTGATCTATTACTGTTGTTGTTATAGTGATTATATTTCTAAAGATTATCCTGGTAGGTTGTATGACTTGGATCAATCAAACTACATCATTACTCAGACAGGGCTCGACACACAGGCCAGGTTTTCTCCTCAGTGCGTGACATATTTCTATATTGCACAATATTATATGGTATTACATGACCAGAATTTTCATTTATATATATTTGAACACTTGACCTATATATCAGCCATGTTGACGCATATATTCACAAATGATTATGTGTGTTGGTTTTGAACAGAGGATTGCTTTTCAGCTGGTGTATTTTGTAAGATCTCATTCTGCTTTGTCTTTCCCCCCCCCCTCCCTCTCTCTCTCTCTCTCTCTCTCTCTCCCTCTCTCTCTCTCTCTCTCTCTCTCTCTCTCTCTCTCTCTCTCTCTCTATGCTGGTGGGGAGTTTGATTTCCAGTTGTCCTGAATCCAACTAAATGTCTTTGATCTCTAATATAGTAACTTTAACCAATCTCTCCCTCCTCTCTCTCTCTCTTACTCTCTCTTTCTCTCTCTCTCTCTTCTCCATCCCTATGTGATGCATAGATCTTAATGGATTATAAATAGAGTGCTCCACGCTGCAGGATGCGAAGATGGCCGCCCCCCTGTTTGCAACTCCAGGACCTGACAGTTTCAAGTACTTCACGCCCGAGAGTCTCATTAACATCGAAAAGCGCATTGAGGAAGAGCGCAAGAAGAAGCCTGTCAAGCCACGCTCGGACAGCAGTCACCGCGATGAAACGGAGGACGATGGGCCAAAGCCCAACCGTGACCTGGAGGCAGGCAAGAGCCTGCCTTTCATCTACGGGGACATCCCCCCAGGCATGACGGCCACACCGCTGGAAGACCTGGATCCCTATTACCAGACCATGAAAGTGAGTAGAGTGGACGGGTCAGAGGTCAAGAGGTTCAAGGTCAAGCCTGGTGGATAGGGAGGGGAGGGGAGTGATGTTTGCAGGTGCAGGGATAGATGGAACAAATGCGGCTGGTGGAGATGGCTTTTTGTCACCCAGGGTATCTGATATGTACACACACACACACACACACACACACATACACGTATACATGTACACAGAGACTCTCTCTCTCTCTCTCTCTCTCTCTCTCTCACACACACACACACACAAACACACACTGTTCTACAGCTTTCAATATAATTGCACTCTGCATCAGGACATCCAAGGTCTGTGATGTCCTTTAATCACACCCGCTCAGAGAGATAAGGCTCTTTTAAGCGGCTCTTTGGGGCTAAACACTGCTGCTGATGGTATGAATCTTTAACATAATGCTTACCTGCTCTGCCTCTGCAGAGCTGTGATAGTGTGTCAGGGCTACAGTTTTACTCAATGGAATACGTGGCAATGTTATAATAAAAAAATCTCAAATGTTATCAAATATAATAATATCTACATGTAGCTCAGAGATGTGTTCGCGTTTGCTGTGATTTCTCTGTAAATGTTTGCGAACACTTGCAAACCTTTTGAGGAGGTACTGTAGTTCTCAGCGAACATACAGGGGAGCTGGGCAAAGGGTTTCCGTTGAAATAGAATGTTAACACAAAATTGTTGAAATTGAACTGTCACTGTGTGCCATTAACTTTGCAATGCACAGACCAATTTTGATATATAGTCCACTATATATACAACACAGTGTTTAGATGCCATTTCTAATCACCTGAACATTGCTGTGCTCAAGTTCATGTTGAATTTGTAGAACAGTGTTTGTGCTAACTGCAGTGTTAAATTAAGTGTGAATTACAGGTCCTCTTAGAGTCATCTCTGTCGACTCTGCTGCAGAAGGCCAGTCTGTCATTAGCGGAAGCCTGTAATGCCAGATTTTGGCAGCGGAAGCCCAGACTACGGTGACAGTAGTGGTCATCCTTACCCACCCCCCACCAGTGGCAGCCCAAGCTACTGTGACACTGGTGGGCAGCCGTGCCAACCTTTGGCAGCACAGGCTCAGGTTACTGTGGCGTCTCTGTCTGCCGTTGGCATCAGTAGTCTGTCCTCTGCCTGTGGTGGTCTGCCTGTGGCTCTGTCCATCATTGGCCAGTGGTTATTGTGACACTGTGCTGCCTGCTGACTGAGTGCCATGGATATGTACTAGGACATCAGGATGCATTAATACATTAAGACATGTTGAGGTTCCAATGAACATGCAATTAGAATTTCCTTAGGTTCCAAAGAACATGCAATTAGAATTTCCTTAGGTTCTAATGAACATTCAATTAGAATTTCCTTAGGTTCTAATGAACATGCAATTAGAATTTCTTTAGGTTCCAAAGAACATGCAATTAGAATTTCCTTAGGTTCCAAAGAACATGCATTAGGACTCCCGGTAACACTTTCTATGAAGGTCATTGTTGTAATGACTTATGCATGATATAAAGTGATCATAAGTCATTATAATCATTTGCAAACAAGTATAAGACTATAGCAATCTTCATAATGCAATATGAACTGTTGCTTTAATGTATTATAACTAATGGTTACACCAGATTATAGCATTATTAGCCAAAAATCTCAGATTATTTTGTATAATGCATTATATCACCAACCATGCCGACTCATAACTACATGGCCTGGTCATTGTGCCAATGCATTTTAACAACTTATGCATAGTCCTTTTACAAGATGCAATAATACCTTATAATCATTTTTAACGTGAGATAAGGTTCCAACAAATATGTATTAGGACTTCCTTAAGTTCCAGTGAACATGTGTTAGGAGTCCCTTCAGTTTTTAACTATTAGGACTAATTAAGGTTTGTATGAAGATGTTGCGTGTCTCTGTGGTAGAACTGCTGTCAAAGAACATGTTCTGTTTTCACAAGCTTCAATGTGATGTGCCCCTGAATGTATCTTTATTTACTTTGTTGAACATGCTAACATGGTGGACTACCTCTGCTAACATGCTAACATGGCGAACTACCTCTGATATGTTTACATTGTGTCCACTCCATAATATAGAATTATTTTTCTTTATCAGTGTCAATCTCAATCAACTTTGACATGAGACTAAAGACTGCATGGGAATTTTAATCTCTCTCTCTCTCTCTCTCTCTCTCTTTCCACAGACATTTATAGTACTAAACAAAGGGAAAACAATCTTCAGGTTCAGCGCAACACCGTCATTGTATATCATTAGTCCGTTCAGTATTTTCAGAAAAATAGCAATTAAAATTTTGATACACTCATATCCTTTTGAAATACAAATAAAAATGTTCTTAAAGACTTCCTGCAACAGGAGAGAATTTGCTCTCATGTACCTACCATGATTACTCAAGATTGTATTGGCAAAGCACACAGACACTGTGTGAAAATAGACCATTTGGTGCCTAAGTAGTGTCATGGAAGGGCTTACAATATGCTGAATACAGCTGTTTTGTGGACATATTGTAAGAAATACACTGCCGTTCAAAAGTTTGGGGTCACTTAGAAATTTCCATTCCACTCCATTATAGACAGAATACCAGCTGAAATCAGTTGCATTGTTTTTTTTTAATCAGGGTAGCAGTTTTCAGATTACATTATGTGCTTACATAATTGCAAAAGGGTTCTCCAATGTTTTCTCAGTTACCCTTTTAAAATGATATCAGATTAGTAAACAGAATGTGCCTTTGGAACATTGGACGAATGGGGACTGATAATGGGCATCTGTATACTTATGTAGATATTGCATTAAAGATCATCAGCCATTTCTTTCTACAACAGTCATTTACAACATTAATGATGGAAACAAGGACATTTCTAAGTGACACCAAACTTTTGAACGGTAGTGTATATCTTTACATTGTAGTGTAAATCTCAAAACTAGAGACAAGCCAGGCAAAAGCAATAAGAAGAGATAAGAATATACTGTGAATTGGCAAGACAAAAAAGGGGAAATTGAACAAATTCTACATGCAAACATACACCTGTACACTCAAACAAGCTCCCCCGAGCATTTTGTATTATGCAACTTTCTTGTAGCAAATGAGGTGGTATACCAGAAAACTGGGACGGGGGCAGGAAAACCGCAGACTCAGGAAGTGTCCAGAAGCCTTACTCACATATGGGAATTTGCCTGAGAGACAGATCAGGTTACTTTGTTCCACCTAGCAGTGGCCATGGCGACACACCAACCAATCAGATGTGATGGGCAAAGTTTGATCCTGTCAGTATTATAGAGAAACAGCTGTATTTCTGCATCAGTGAAAAAAAATTCTGTCAATGACACAGCAAATGAAACAACCCCAAACTATACATTCAAGTGGCACATACATTTGTGACGTGAAATATAGCACAACCAGCATATTCCACTTCTGCTGCAGGAGATCCTTCAAGTTGTTCAAACTTTGAGTCTGTGTGTGTGATATACAGTAGTGTGTGTGTACAGTAAATGGCCAATACAAGCATCTGAGCTTTGACTGTCACATAGTTTCTAAATAGGTTTGGTTGTGTCTACTTATAATCAGTGTGTCATCATCTGCATGATTAGACAGTCTACTGTCATTGTACAAACCAGAATGGTGTGTGCCTGTGCATGTGTGTGTGTGCGTGTGTGTGTGTGTGTGTGTGTTTGTGTGTGTGTGTGTGTGTGTGTGCGTGCGTGTGTGTGTGTGTGTGTGTGTGTGTGTGTGTGTGTGTGTGTGTGTGTGTGTGTGTGTGTGTGTGTGTGCGTGCGTGTGTGTGTGTGCCAAGGCCACTCTGTTTTCCTTAACTCCCTCCCTACATTATTCAGCATGATCATTATGTGTACTATTTTGACAAACTGCGTATTCATGACATTTAGCGATCCACCCAATTGGTCCAAACAAGTGGAGTAAGTACTTCATTTCCTTTTCCTCTATTCCTACTGTTTTACAAATACATTTTTGCACACAAATCTAAGTTTGTGTAATCTCCTTCTTCAACTATTTTGAAAAGCTAAATTCTTCACTATGCAATACGTATACAAACTAAGTGTGTATGTACAGTATATAATATGAATACAGCACTGATAATAATAACTAATGTCCAAAGTCTTCATTTTTAAAAACATATTTATGTTTATGTTTCCTTGACTATGTAATTTCTGAAGATAAATACTGAGTTCGTGCTTGTGCAGGTATGTTTTCACTGGAATCTACACCTTTGAATCTCTGACAAAGATTGTTTCCAGAGGCTTCGCTATAGATAGCTTCACTTTTCTCCGGGATGCCTGGAACTGGCTGGACTTTATGGTCATATCCATGGCGTGAGTTTCGCACACACATGTATACCTAGATGGTCATGTATGATGATGAATCAGTCTGTGTGCCAATTCAGTCATTTTTGTCGTTTTCATTCTGTCTCTTGCAACCAAAAGAGTTTGCCAGCAATATCTGAGGAATTATGAACTAAATAAACAAATGACACATTTTAATGGTGAAATTGCTGTTATAATAATAACTCTTTCAGATAATATTATATTTCAAGTGATGTAGATATGTATTATTTGTTTATAAAGTTATAGGGAATGGGAACACAGTTCAGTTAACCAATTCTTTGATCATACCACTTACAGTAATATGGCAGGTTTGTATGATTGTTGTAGCCACCAAAATGTTGAAATTTCAGCCCACAATTTGGTGCAGAATGACAACCTTGTCAGATGGTAAATGATTCTGACAGTTCATTTATAATGACATATAGATGCACACACTACACACACACTCAGTAACTCAGACATATACACAGTCTTTCACACTCGCATAATCAGTGAAATCACTCAAATACACACAAAACAGTCCACTTCAAACTGTAAATAGTGATGCATAAGACAGCTCCCTTTTGTGTAGTGGCCCTGACATAGGATATCATAGACATGATACACATCCATACATTTGAGAATGCAGACCTCAGTCAAGTCTAAGTTGAATCTAAGTGAAGCTTTTGTGCCAGTACGTATTTCTTAATGCACTATAAGGAACTGACTACACTACTCCCTTGTGTAATAGCGGTCCACATTATATACACGCCCATAGATTTGAGAATGCAGCCCTTCAGACCTCAATCAAGTGCAAGTGGAATCTGAGGGAAGCTTTTTTGCCAGTGTGCATTGCTTAATGCACTACAGAGATGTGCTGAGTCAGTAGGCCGGGTCAAGTTACCCTAGTCCTGAGCTGATCTGACGTCATCACCCTTTTATCAGAGTGTCAGGTGGAATGTGTTTTAGGCACATCGACATAAAAATCTTCTGTTTTAAATTTGACTACCTAACCATGGAGTGTAATGGTTGTGCTATTTTAAAAAAATAAAAAAATTAAAAATGACGCTGTCATTAAAAATACAGGCGTACAGGGGTGTAGCCTTAGTCTAATTCACGACTCCACCAATCAATACCTCGACTGCATTCTCAAGCAGCAAGCAATCCATCCCTTCCACATGCAGCCCTTTGCTTAGCCCCTCCGCTCTCCCATGCGATCCAAAGGAAAGAGCAAGGAAAGAGATGAAAAGAAGAGAAGAGGTAAAATAGAGAGAGAAAGAGATAACCCAAAAAATATAGAATATAGTCAATAACAGCAACAGACAGACAAACAAACAGACAGACAGATAGATTGATACAGTGGATAGATAGATAGATAGATAGATAGATAGATAGATAGATAGATAGATAGATAGATAGATAAAATACATTAATATGTATCACCTATGTAATTTTAAAACTGTATAGAACAACTTTTACTAAACGAGATTCTGATACACTCCTTGAGCCGGATGTTTGGTGTACAAATTATCGTTTTGCTTAAATTATCGTGCATCGTTTTGCTTATTTTAGTTTCAATAGGTATGCCACTGCAATACATTCATCTACATCACAGAAACCAAATTTGAAAAGTATTTTTTTAGACTTAAAAACTGTTAAGATGAACATGTGACAACTTTAACATACATTTATCATAATGCTAGTTTCACTCAGTTTACTAGTCAGTAGCCTGGCTCTGATCTCGAACATGTGTGACAGACCAAGCAGCCACTGACATTGCTTTCAAAGTAAGCTACTCACGCCCTGTGAAGCAAACAAACAAACAAGCAGAAGAAGCAAGAAATGCTTCATTGCGTCTGCAATGTTAAGTTGGACACTGCTGTTATGTCATTTTGCAAGTTTCAGATATTTTCAGATATTTTAACAGGATTTTGTGTTTTAATTTTCTGGAAATGTATTTCCCAGGCCCCTAATTGAAGTGAGAATTGGCTCCCACATACTGAGGGCATGTTGATATGACAGGGGCTCAGTTAGCCCATTTCATTTTTTATTATGTTGTCTGAATGTGCTCCCCGTGACAGATATATAAAAATAAGCGTAACACCTCAAAAACCAGAACACTAACAAATGCAATATTTCAGTTTTGAGGAATTGTTCATTCCAACATACTTACAAAACAAGTCTTCGTCTGAGGCCAAGCACATGACACACATAAAGAGAGACCACTACCATGTCATATGTGGGTCCACCAACTGAGACACATAAAGATAGACCACTACCATGTCATATGGGGGTCCACCAACTGAGCGTCTTCTTTTTCTTTATTTTCTGTATGATGAGTATCTTTCTCCCTCTCCGCCTGTTTAACCATTACTGTGGCAGCATTCCTGTCAGTGTAACGTGCCTCAGTGTGTTCAACTGTAGGCAGATTTTGTTTTTAAAACATGCAGGGTGTGGGTAGCTCTATGGCAGAGACCTATTTATGGTCCTCCCAAGGGATGGACTCAGGCCAGGTCTAGGGATGCCCCCCTCTTGCTTCCTGTTCTCCACCTCCCCCCTTTCTTCTTGTCCTCTCGGTTTCCCACCTCTGGCTTTGCAGTTGTGTGTTACTCCTGCCCTGTGGTGGTGTTGTGCTCAATTGTGGTGCTGAACATGAGTTGGTTTGTGTATGTGCAGTATGTATGTTTGTGTTGTGTGTGTGTGTGTGTGTGTGTGTGTGTGTGTGTGTGTGTGTGTGAGAGAGAGAGAGAGAGTGTGTGTGTGTGTGTGTGTGTGTGTGTGTGTGTGTGTGTGTGTGTGTGTGTGTGTGTGTGTGTGTGTATGTGTGTGTGTGTGTGTGTGTGTGTGTGTGTGTGTGTGTGTGTGTGTGTGTGTGTGTCTGTTTGTTTTTGTGTGTGTTGTGTCGTGATTGTTCTGTGTGTGTGATCCTCCCTTGTTTCAGATATGTAACAGAGTTTGTGGACCTGGGGAATGTGTCCGCGCTGAGAACATTCAGGGTTCTGCGAGCTCTGAAAACTATTTCTGTGATTCCAGGTGAGACGTGCTTAAACTCGAAGGCTGACTGGCTTCATGTGTGCTTCCTAAGGCTTCTATTCCACATGGGATGCCATGGAAACAGTGCTTTAATTAATTTGCGTTTGTGTTATTGCACTCAAAAATGGTGATGACACATTTTTGATAGGCTTTGCAGTCTACTCCCTTTTATGCATCAATGTAAAACACCAAGTTGTTTTCAAAACGTTACAGATTTAAAAATGCTTTTTGTCATAGATTTCTCCAGTGTAATGTAGGCAGGAAATACCCGACCACTTTTCACACAGAACAACCTTTTGTCATGTTTCATTAATATATTCAAATGTTCTGTGGATTGGCAAGTAAACAATATCATCTAAACTATTATTTTTGGCTATACTAATATTTTGCTATGTATCGGTATGAACTACTGTATGTCTAAAGCCCATCATTACAGAACTCACACAAGTTTTACTCATCCTAGCACATCTACCCTTTTTCACACTCAATCACACTGTCTAGTTGTCAAGCAAATTACATAAATTAAACAGTATCCGTCTCTCCCCATGTACACATTGTTGCTAATTGGCCTTACTCTTAAAATAGCTAACTTATCTAATTACAAACTCAAAAGTCTGGTATTCCTCTGAATCGTTATGTAATCTGAGTCGTTACATATATTCACTTTAGCTACTAAGTTGATGATAGAATGTTCCGGCCACTCATGTGCCCAATAAATTTCACTTGCAGTCTTTTCTATATTGTTCCAAGGCTAGTTGATGATTAAAAGATGATAGAACAGTTAGATAAGTTAAGTGATAAAGAGTTTGTAGAAAGACAAGTAGTTGATAGACATGTTAACTGAGAGAGAGAGGTTAGTAGTTAATAGAAAGGCTGCAGGTTAATGTACAGAATTTGTTGATAGAACGTTCCGGTTACTCATGTGACACTTGCACAACAAGTTTCACTTTTCACCAGTTTCTTCTGGGTTTCTTCCACGTCCTTAGGGTATGGTATCACTGATTTGCTCTGCTTGAGTCCTTCCTGCATATAAATGTTGATAGAGTTTTTATAGACCACTACTACTACTCTAAGAGTGACTGTATGGCTTCACTTGGAAAGCTTTAAGTCTTATACTTGTCCATTCACAGTTGAAATGTGGATTTTCATCAATCTTTTCAGCATTGTTGTTTCTTGCTGTTAAATCTCATTTCATCACAAGTCTCTGTGACATTTTGTAGTACACGTTTTGGTTGAATACCTGCAATGTTTCTTTACCATTCTCAAGAGCTAATTCATTCATAATGTTGTGCACCAAAACAAAGTTCTCCTATTCCCTTCCTTCAGTCACCATGGTGCAACAAGACACTGCACTGTTTCTTACTCTTAAAGCAACATGGTAAACTGTGGGTGTTTTGAGAACATGTTTTAGTGTATGGTAATGGCCTTTCATACCTTTACAGAACTACTGAACTAGACCTACTCAACTGAGCACAGCTAATCAACTGAGACTTCTCTACCTTGCTGGATTTTGTGGTGTTTCTTTACACCGGATTTCCATTCACTTTGGTCATGACCAGAAAGATGACTTGTTTTACCTATTATTGAAAAAAATGGTTATTTTTTATAAAGATATTATACCTTTTATTATCTATTCCTTTTCTTGAATCTTTTTTATTCCGTTTTTGACAACATCTTTTTAACCAGCAAGTTGCACACCTCCACTGAGGTGTCTAATTCACAGTCATGGTTAGAACTCATTCATTCATACTGTGTCTATTCTACACATCCAGAAGATCACCCTGGAAGTCTGTGCCCATTTTCTCTGTTGCTGGTGTGCCCTTTACTACAATCTGAACGTTTTAGTCTTTTTGGAGCCACATCTCTTAGATTGACTTCTCTTCCACAATTCTGGGAACTTTGCTTGGATTTCTGCTTGGAGGATTGTCTCTGGCCACATCTTTCACCACCTTTACTCTTCCTAACTTGACATTTTCTTGGTGGCCTGTTCAATGGGAGCAATCAGAGCTATTTTCTCTCTTTCTCTGACATGCATCCTGATAGAGACATCACAACACAACACACATGCTACAATATACAAATGGCTTCAGAGAAAAAGGTGACAAAAAGCCTACGACATAGTATAGTTTAGTACAGTATAGTGTAGTCTACTACAATCTACTATTGTATATTGTGTATAGTGTTGCACAGTAGTTTAGTGTAGTTTAGTAGATGATAGTATAGTGGGGTTTGGTAGAGAGACTAGAGACCTGTAGTATAGTATAGTATAGATAATGCTAATGTAACCATCAGGTACTATAAGCCCAGTATTTTCTCACTGATATGGGAAAGTAGGTGACACTGGATCTAGTCTCTACTGGATGTTGTGATTGTAAAATTCTGCTGTGATTATGCGATGAAAACAGTTTTTACAATACAACTGCATAATTATCCTCATGTATTGTTAATGGTGTTCAGTTAGTCTTACATATTTAGTGACTGCACATATGGCTACCAGCTAACTTAACAGTTAGTACTGACACCAGTACACCATAGACTAGAGGTATCCCCAGACTACCAATCCTATTGCAGAACCAATCCTATATGTACTGTACAGTCCAATTTAAAGCTAACTCTTAGCCATGTAGTCTTTCCCGGTGGACTACGCATCATGTGTTTAGTAAGACTGCCAAGCCTAGTATAATATCATTCTGCTGCATGCTGCTTCACACACACACACACACACACACACACACACACACTTATGCACACACACACAAACACAAAAGATTAGAAAAAGTAGCCTTCTGCTATTGTGCTCAGGCTCAGTTATACAGCAGCAGGTCAGGTTCCAGGGCAGTGGTCAAGGGCGTTTAGCAGGATTGGTTCCCAGTGAGAAATTTGTACTTCACTGAAGCACTGGTCATGGAGACTTTAGCCTGCCTGAAAGCACATAAGTAAGAACACTGCATTGGCCTTAGGACGTGAACAATACGCATAATAGAAATGTCATCATTCCTATGGCAGTACAGCCGACCATGGTGATGATGACGATGATGATGATGATGATGATGATGTCTTCAGCCTTGGTGTTTAAATGGCCTGCATGCAGTAAAGCCTCATCCCTCACCACCACCACCCTCCCTCCTTCCTTTCTGTCTGTCCTTTCTTCTCCTCCCTCCTTCCTGCTCCCTCTGCGGCTGCTGCTGCTGCTGTTCTGTCTGCCTATTTCATCTGCATTCCTGTAGATGGAGAGGTTGCTCTCATAAACCAAGCTTACAATCGTGAGATGAGTGTTTGTGAAGAGGTGAGGCTCCTCCCCTCCCTGCCCTGCTGTCTGCACACGCTCAGTGGCATAACAATCTTGAAATGTCTGTGTTAAAGGTGTAGTGCCTAGCTTCTACTGTGATGAGTAAAAATGCTTTTGAATAGTGATGCAGTACAAAAGGAATGTTGAAGGCCAATAATTCACACTATTCCTGTGCATTCTGTACACCTTGGTCTGTTTCGAAGTGTTTTATTGCAATTATTAACATTTTCTTTTCAATCCCTGATGGGAAAAAAAATAAGTGCATATGAAATACTTAAAGCAAAAACCCAAGATGTTTGGATTGCACAGTCGTACTGGGAAGTGTAGTTTTTTGCCATACCTTTGGAATTGCATCACTGTGTATGTGCAGAAGCATTTTTAATTATTTGACAAAGGAACTAACTGGTGCACCTCTAACGCGAGCAGTGCAGTCAGACGTGAGGTCAGACGGACACGAGGCTCATCGTCGTACACCAGCCTGATCTGACACCAACAGACAGCAGCCGACTCTGGCATACATCTGGTCCACAATAGCCCTGTTTACACTGTGGGCCTCACCTGGGGCTAGTAGGGAGCGTTTACGCTCTACTGTACTGGGCTACTCATAAACAGGCCTTAACCAGGAACTCCAGCCCGAGCTCAGCTCAACAGTTACGGCCACAGTTCCTGGTCTTAAGTTCCTGTGCTGATGGGTCACAGTGTAACCGAGGCTATTGGGGCACGATTTGGGCTGGACGTGGATGAGACTCTCGACTCAGAGTCCGCTACAGTCTGGATGTGTCTCCCCGTGGAGTGTCTGTGCATGTGTTTTGCATACGCTACTGGTAAGCTAGAGGATTGCGAGTCGGAGAGCATGTCCGAATTTAACGTTTTATTTTTCGATTCAGTGGTCTCTCTGTCGGAGAGGGTATCAAACTACACGCTACACACACACTACACACACACAGACCAGGAGTGGCAGGGCTGTGACAAACCAAAGGAATACCGTATGCTCCTCCTCACAGCTACCCACCATGCACTGCTTCGCATGTATTCCAGAGAGAACAATTGTAAAACAGAAAGGGAAAAAAAAGCTTTAGACTGCATTTTCTAAACTGTTGGTTCAGTGAAAAATAAATGCTGAAAAAGAAATGCAAGTGAGAGCACTTTTCTTTTATACTATGTATGCACTTACTTACTTAAATAGATTAATTTATTGTAATCTAGATCTCTAGTATGAGCAGTATCTTCCATCTGTTGTGCGTGTCAGTGATGGCATTTAAGTGACCGGCGCACTATATGAATTTGTAGGGTTAGGGGTAGGGAGTGTTAGTGCTGGAAATGAGATGGGAAGAAACTGCACCATATTCTGAGTTTTTAATTTTGAATTTTGACTTTTGCAGATGTATGCTACATATTTCAAACTACAGGGAAAATGTAGGAAACATCACTTTGGGGGGTGCAAAAGTGCAAAGAGAGAGAGAGAGAGAGGGAGAGAACAATTGAAAGAAAGAAAACTACATGTTTCAGGTTGTATCTGGTTTCCATTTATATTTTCATATTTGGTTCAGTTTAAATTTGATCTTGAACTTTGTCATCACTAGTTCACATTATGTAATTTTGTGGAAGCTAATTTGCACTAAAACCTGCAGTATGTTGAATCCCTCAATTCTTAAATCTATTTTGGAAGTGTACAATACTTTGTTGTGTGCATTGTATGTGAGAGATTTATTTGTATAAGTTTATTTGTGTGTGTGTGTGTGTGTGTGTGTGTGTGTGTGGGTGTGTAAGCATGTATATGCGCACAAACTATAGCTCCCTGTTTGGGTGTATATGGGTGTTAAGTGTACCCCTGCCTTTTTTGTTTTTTGTATGTCATGTGTATGTGTGTGTGTCCGAATGCCACGTGTGCCTGTGTGTGTGTGCGTGTGTGTGTTGTACAGGCCTGAAGACCATTGTGGGCGCTCTGATCCAGTCAGTGAAGAAGCTGTCGGATGTGATGATCTTGACAGTGTTCTGCCTGAGTGTGTTTGCGCTGATCGGACTGCAGCTCTTCATGGGGAACCTGCGTCACAAGTGTGTGTTCTGGCCCGTCAACCTCACTGACCCCGTCCTGGCCAACGGCAGCCGCGGCTTCGACTGGAATGAATACATCATGAACGACAGTGAGTACTAACACAGATACCATATGCAAAACACAACCTCACATGTGCAGGCACACACATATACATATACATATACATATACATATACATATTCATATACATACATGCGAACATAAACTGGCTATAGAGGTTTGGTCTGTTCTTCTTAGTTTGGTCAGACAGAAATTATTTGGAAAATTAAGACTTTATGTATTGCGGCCAGTTTATTTCTCCTGTGGAGTCCATTATACATTTGGAGGTTTTGATGTTGTATTTACTGTACTTGCATTGTGTTGTTTTGCTTGTTGTACTGTTTGACTCAAACTCTCAGGTCGCCCATGCATGTGAACTAACGCAGAGATGTGCCCTTTGCATTGCAGCTAATTTCTACTTCCTGCCAGGCCAGCTCGACGCTCTGCTCTGTGGAAACAGCTCTGACTCGGGGTGAGTCGATGATGCTGAGCTCATCATTATAGGACCACTTCCCAGCAGCCCTTTACGCAAAGGAAGCCATTATGGATTTTATGGGATGTGCACCTCTCTCTCTCTCTCTCTCTCTCTGTCTCTCTCATACTCTCTCTCTCTCTCTGTGTGTTTGTGTGTGTGTGTGTGTGTGTGTGTGTGTGTGTGTGTGTGTGTGTGTGTGTGTGTGTGTGCATCAATCCAGGCGGTGTCCAGAGGGGTTCACTTGCATGAAAGCCGGACGGAATCCTAACTATGGTTACACAAGCTTCGACTCCTTTGGCTGGGCCTTCCTGACCCTCTTCCGACTCATGACCCAGGACTTCTGGGAGAATCTCTATATGCTGGTCAGTTCAATATCCACTGTACCTGCCTTGCCAAACCAAATCACAGTACAATGCTCTATAGCTACCCTTTAAGATAGATAGATAGATAGATAGATAGATAGATACTTTATTCATCCTGAGGGAAATTTTAGGCATCCAATAGCTTAATGCTACCCTTTAGAGCACGTTTGACCCCGATTGAAAGTATCAGAGGTGCTATATAGAAGTACAAATAAATATTTGTGTCTTTTTCATATCCATTCTTGATTTTGTTTTCTGGCTATTGTTTTATTTAATTTTTTTCTCTCATGCTGTGTGCGTGCGGTCTGCTCTTTCAGACTCTCCGCGCGGCGGGGAAGACGTACATGATCTTCTTTGTGCTGGTGATCTTCGTGGGCTCCTTCTACCTGGTGAACTTGATCCTGGCTGTGGTGGCCATGGCCTACGAGGAGCAGAACCAGGCCACCATGGAGGAGGCAGAGCAGAAAGAGGCCGAGTTCAAGGCTATGCTGGAGCAGCTAAAAAAGAACCAGGATGATGCACATGTACGCAAATTCTGATAAATGACGGGTAAACTAAGGACCAGTATCAATAGTGCCAGAAGTTGGAGCACTACTCAAGAGGAAAGGCAAATTCAGAGACATAATTGAGCTATTTATCAGTTATCAATGCAAAACTTTGATAATTGTCTTGTATTTCTTAATGAATAGCAAAAAAGAAATCTGTCTTTGAAATCAAGGTAATGTTCATATGTGTTAACACTGAAGAATTGTGACCACACAGTGATCACGAAAGACACTGATAATGTGTTCCTGTTTCCGTCACTAAGGCCGCTGCCATGGCGACGTCGGCAGGCACGGTGTCGGAGGACGCGGTGGTGGATGGCGATGGCGACGGCGACGGCGGCGGAGAGCGTCTGTCCCGCTCGTCCTCCGAGGTGTCCAAGCTAAGCTCCAAGAGCGCCAAGGATCGCCGCAACCGCAAGAAGAAGTGGCGGCAGAAGGAGCAGGAGAAGGAAAAAGGCGACAGCGAGAAGGTGGTCAAGTCCGAGTCCGACGACGGCAGCAAACGCCAGCGCCCCGCTTCCCGGTTACCCGCTGGGCCGCAAAACCTCCGGCATGAATCAGGTGTCAGCTAAGACAGTGTGTGTGTGTGTGTGTGTGTGTGTGTGTGTGTGTTTTGACATCCTCCTTCATGTCTCCGTGAAGCACCTCATCACATGACGCTGTGGTGGTCCTACTCCAGGTGTCCTCTGTCTGTCCACCTTCCCTCAGGTCTCCGGTGAGTTCTCCTTTCCCTCTCAGTTTTGGTCAGAGAAAGCCTTTGTGATCCTCACCAATGTCTTTGTGATTGTTCTTCTGTTCATTCTATGTCTTATTCCTCTCTTCTCCTTCTTTCTCTCTCTCTTCTCTCATCCTCTCTCTCTCTCTCTCCTGGTCTTGGTCAGCACCTCTTAGGTCTGTCTAGTCTGTGCAGGATCCTCATGTCTTTTGTCCCTTATTTTTCCCCTTTTTTTTTTTCTGTCTGTCTGTCTCTGTCCCCGATCCTCTTCTCCCTCTCTATCTTCCTCTCTCAGCCTCTGGTCTTTGTCCTCATGTGTTTTTGTCCTCTAATGTCGTTCTCCTTCTCTCTCTCTCTGTGCCACTCTTTCTATCTTTTCCCTAGTCTCTATTCCGCATCTCCTTTCATCCCCCCTCCCTCCTCTCTCTCGCTCCATCTCTCTTTATCTCTCTCTCTGTCTCTCTCTCTCTCTCTCCCTCCCAGTGTATGGTCAGCATATCCATCATGTCTTCATGTGTCTGTCTCCTCTAACATTTGTCCTCTCTCTCTTCTCTCTCTCTCTCTCTCTCTCTCTCTGTCTCCATCTCTCCCCCCAGTCTCTGCTCAGCATCCCTGGATCGCCCTTCATGTCACGCCACAACAGCCGCAGCAGCATCTTCAGCTTCAAGGGCCGCGGCGGCGGCGGGTGCAAAGACGTGGGCTCGGAGAACGAGTTCGCCGACGACGAGCACAGCACGGTGGAGGAAAGCGAGGACCGCCGCGGCTCCCTCTTCATCCCCTACCGCCGCAACAGCATCAGCGGCTACAGCCAGGGCTCCTCGCGCCTCAACCCGCTGGCGCCGCACACTGGCGGCAAGCGGAACAGCACGGTGGACTGCAACGGCGTGGTGTCTCTGATCGGCCCCAGGGGCCCCGGGCGTCTCCTGCCTGAGGTGAAAATATATAGAGCTGCTACTGATGACAGTGTAAGGACGTCCTGAACAGGGCAGACTACTAGACTCTAGGCATGGGGGTGGCAGATGATTCTACTTTCAGTTTGTTTGTTTATTTTTGTTTTTATTTATTACTCACCTCAAGTTGTTTTTATTCTTCTCTGCCTCTCTTCTTTTGTCTTATCTTTCTCTCTCTGTCTCTTATTTCACTCATTTTTCCTTAGCTGTTATCACACCATACTAAACTGTCATTGCCTTCACTAATTTATTTCTTAGTTTTTTTTTATTTTTGTATTAATTTGCATGCTGTTGTCTGCCCATCTCCACAAACCCAAATAGTCCCACCCCAGTTTTGATTGGTATCATCTACAACATACTAGAGAAAGACATTGAAATGGAATAAACCATGTAACTGTACAGGGTAGCCAAAACTCCAGCCTATCCCTCACTTCTCAATTTGTCTTTGAGAATCATGTTTATACACACAATCCTGAAAAGGTTACCGCCCTTCAATCCTCAGCTCTCATCCCTCATCTCAAACCGTCTCAGTCTCATTTTAAAGTCACACACACAGACACACACACAGACACACACACACACACACACACACACACACACACACACACACACACACACACACACACACACACACACACACACAAACACACACATACACACACATACTCACACATGTACACCCACAACACACACAAGCTCAGGCACATGCATACACATAAACACACTCATAAGCACACTCATGAACACACACAGAAACACAAACACACACATGCACATGTATGCACACACATACACACAGAAATGCACACACAAGCATAGACACACACACACAGTGATAGCAGATGACTCAGTAGCTCTGGCGTGGTGCTGGTCCTATTGCGGCGTAGATAGTGATAAGGGCCTGCTCCACGTTATTGATCCGTCATAGAGATCCGTTCCAGAGAGTCCACTGTCATCTAATCCCCAGATTTCCCAATGTCTCTTTACCTCTCTCTCTCACAAACACACACACACACACACACACACACACATTCCCCGACGTCCAGCGTCTCACTCACCTCTAGCTGCACGTATACTCACACCTTTGTCATCCTCTGCCAAAGACAGTTTAACATTCCAGAACAATCCACTTTCAAGGTTTGGACCAACTGGACTAAAACATTAAAACTCCCAGTATTATTTTTATTACGTCGTTCTGCTCATCCTAGTTGGTAACGTGATTTGACATATACTATCAGTGTAGTCTATTGATCGTTTTTGACTTTTCACAGTCTCACCCGACACTGATGCCCAGTTTCACCTAGCTAGCCTAATTAGCATTGTAATAAAAGTACCACAGAACAAGAGAAATGTACTTCAGTCATCTGCAGCTATGCTAAGCATTATGCTAACTTAACCATGATAGACGTGCCAAGGTCATCTGACAAAGTGATTATGTATGTGGTGCCTGTGATTGGCTGAAGCGGCAACACCTCTGCAAAATATAACATGTAGATTTGGGCACTATGGGCAGTTCTGTTGTGATTGGCGGAAAGGCATCGCAAGTGGGAGCTGGGCCTTACAATCTTTATCTCTGTCTTTGTCACTCTCCTGCTCATGCATGTTCATGCTGGTGTGTGTCTGTGTGTGTGTGAATACTTAGAGAGCCATGAACAGGTACCCACGATTACAAGTGTGTGTGTGTGTGTGTGTGTGTGTGTGTGTGTGTGTGTGTGTGTGTGTGTTGAGTGTGTCATTGTGTATGTTTTTTGTTGACTGTGTGCATGCGCTCATTTGTGTATGTGCTTGTGCATGTATTCGTCTCTTCTCTCACACATTTATACCCATCGTGTATGTGTGAATGTACCTTTGTGCACTCCATCAAATACCTAAAATATGGTTGTGTGTGTGTGTGTGTGTGTGTGTGTGTGTGTGTGTGTGTGTCTGTGTATGTGTGTATGTGTATGTATGTTTATGTTTGTACATGTGTGTTGTGCATACACTGTGTGTGTGTGTGTGTGTGTGTGTGTGTGTGTGTGTGTGTGTGTGTGTGTGTGTGTGTCTGTGTGTGTGTGTGTGTCTGTGTGTGTGTGTTTATGTCTATGTGTGTACATGTGTGTTGTGTGTATACTATGTGTGTGTGTGTGTGTGTGTGTGTGTGTGTGTGTCTGTGTGTGTGTGTCTGTGTGTGTGTGTTTATGTCTATGTGTGTACATGTGTGTTGTGTGTATACTATGTGTGTGTGTGTGTGTGTGTGTGTGTGTGTGTGTGTGTGTACCCTTGTCTGGGTGTGTTTGCATAGACCACTGAGGTGGACTGCAAGCGGAAGCTCTCGGGTTCCCTCATGGTGTCCGTGGATCAGCTCAACATGTCCTTCAGCCGGAAAGAACGAGCCAACAGCGCCATGACTGTACACACCAACACACTGGCCGAGGGTAACTGCACTCCCTGCACTTCTCTCTCTTTCTCTTGCTCTCCTTCTCTTTTTTCTCTCTCTCCCTCTCTCTGTCAATATGTTACCCACTCTGAACCCACCTCAGGCTTTGTTTTCAAAAAAACATGTTAAAGGTGTGATCTGCAGTTTCGTTAAGAAAAAAACACTACAAAGTATTTTACATTGTGGTGGGCCTTTAAATCTGCATAGAAATATACTGCATAATAACACTTTCTTCCTATTTGTCCTTCAAGATGACACCTTTCTGGCCAATTTGAAAATATTCTATTGCCTTGATGGTGTTTAATGTCAATATTAAAGACCATTAGAGACCATTTTAAGAACAACCTCTTTTGCTTTCAATTGTTGAATTATATTATAGTGGGTTATGACATATGACTTGATATTTTAGCTTTTGTTTCTGACCTTTCTTGCTTTCTCTCTCTCTCTCTCTCTCTCTGCCCATCTTTTCTGCAGAGCTTGAAGAATCCCAAAGAAAGTGTCCGCCATGCTGGTACAAGTTTGCTAACACATTCCTGATCTGGGAGTGTTTCCCATTGTGGGTTAAGATCAAGGAGATAGTGAATCTGATCGTCATGGACCCTTTTGTAGACCTGGCCATCACCATTTGCATTGTGCTCAACACAGTCTTCATGGCCATGGAACATTACCCAATGACCCCTCACTTCGAGGAGGTGCTCTCTGTGGGAAACCTGGTGAGTCATGGAACAAAGGCGACCATTCAAAACAAGCATACAGTATACATTTGTGTAATTGATCAATGTATTCATGCGTTCCCTGTGCCACTGGCTTTAACACAAGCCCAAAGTGTGGTTGTTTTTCTCTTCATTAAAAAATTCTGCTAGCTAGCTTTGTTATTTTTAATTACATTGCAATAATTACATTTTAATTGCATTGCAATTTCAGGGAAGCGCCATCTTATAGCCTTCTCCTGCTAGATGGGCATCTATGTTTCACATTTTCAGAGTGCTGGCTAGCAGTTTACAGGAGCCTGTGACTACTAATTGTTGGGACATGGTTTTAGAGGACATCAGAGTATTTGTAAAGCCTTAAAATGTGCATCACCTTGGCTTTTTCTAAAGATGATTGTGAACAACCCATAGCCATAATATCATTAGGGTTGGAGACCGTGGTCAAAATCTCTTTGGAAAAACAATACACTAGCCTTGTTTGAAAGGTCAGTTCAGCCTTTGTTTGGGATCTGTCCATTTGCCCACCAGGTGTTTACGGGTATCTTCACGGCTGAGATGTTTGCCAAGCTGGTCGCCATGGACCCCTACTACTACTTCCAGGAAGGCTGGAACATCTTTGATGGCTTCATTGTCAGTCTGAGCTTGGTGGAACTGGGTCTGGCTGATGTGGAGGGTCTGTCAGTGTTGCGATCCTTCAGATTGGTGAGTTTGTGTGAGTGTGTGTGTGCGCGTGTGTGTCCTTCAGCAGTGTTGAAGTAATGTAGGGTCGCTGATTGACGCTACAGTAGTTATGGTAAACATTATTTATGCTAGGGTTGCTGTTTGGCTATGGCTAACACTGTTTCGCCTATTTTCTGTCATTCAACCTCATTCTCTCAATTCTGTTCGACTTGTATCCATCTCCCTCACTCTAGTTGAGAGTGTTTAAGCTGGCTAAATCGTGGCCAACCCTGAACATGCTGATCAAGATCATTGGTAACTCGGTGGGAGCTTTGGGTAACCTGACCCTGGTGCTGGCCATCATCGTCTTCATCTTCGCCGTGGTGGGCATGCAACTGTTCGGCAAGAGCTACAAGGACTGCGTGTGCAAGATCGCTGTGGACTGTGTGCTGCCCCGCTGGCACATGAACGACTTCTTCCACTCCTTCCTCATTGTCTTCCGCGTGTTGTGCGGCGAGTGGATCGAGACCATGTGGGACTGCATGGAGGTGGCCGGCCAGACCATGTGTCTGACCGTCTTCATGATGGTCATGGTCATCGGCAACCTGGTGGTGAGTACAACAGTGCTATACAGCAGCGTTAAACAAAACAGATCTACAGGATTGAAACAAAATTCACCCCATCAGTTGGTGAATCTGTTTCTGTTTCTTGGATATGGTGCAAACATTAGATAGTGCAATGCTGTCATGGAGTGTAGAAGGTAACATTTGACGATTTGAGATGTTTTTTGGAGCTCACATGTCCTCTCTCGGTCAGGTGTTGAATCTGTTTCTGGCCTTGCTGCTGAGCTCCTTCAGCGCAGACAACCTGGCCGCGACTGATGACGACGGTGAGATGAACAACCTGCAGATTTCGGTCATCCGCATCAAGAAGGGCATCGCCTGGGCGAAGGTGCACATCCGCGATACTGGTGGCCCACGTGCTCAAGAAGAAACCCGAGGAGGACGAGGATGAGAAGGTCAAGTGCATCGCTAACCACCACGGCGCGGACATCGGGCGTGGCGACATACTGGACTACCAGAAGAATGGCAACGGCACGACCAGCGGCATCGGCAGCAGCGTGGGCAAGTACATGATTGACGAGGACCGCATGTCTTTCATCCACAACCCCAACCTCACAGTGCGCGTCCCCATCGCCGTTGGAGAGTCCGACTTCGAGAACCTCAACACAGAGGACTTCAGCAGCGAGTCTGATGTCGAGAACAGCAAAGACGTAAGTCACAAACAAACGCAGTCCTAAAACTCCTTACGTTTATGCTAATATTCCCTGCAACCGTTTGTGTAAGGAGCAACTTCATTTGATAACAGACTTCCATGTAATCCCCTACATCCTTTTGCAAATCTGTTTAATATTCACTTACAAATTCCCTCAAACACTGGGGGTCTTTGTGTAGTGTTATCACAGTGATGGGGATCAATAGTAAGTGGGGAGAAGAATTGAATAGAACTGAGAAGACAGAGAACAGTCAGGAGTCAAAGGCAGTACGGAATTGAGGAATAAAGCTTTGCAAAGGACACAAAACCATGTGTCAGGCTGGGTATGGAGCAAACTAAAGACGTTGTTGAGAGAGAGAGAGAGAGAGAGTGAGTGGGAGGGGGGAATATGGTATAGCACAAAGAAAGGGCTAGAACCCTAAGGCCACTCTAGTCTGGGTCTGGAGATCCACATTACTGCTGATGAAATGCTTGTGGCTGACGTCACCTTGCAGGACAGCATCCTCTCTGAGAGTTAATGCACTGGCTCAGGCATTGCAGAGCTGCACAGAGGAGAGGGATGCAGGAGAGGCTTCGCTTGTCCTGTGGTGTGTGCATGTTTGCGATCAGGCAGTCATGTGAAAAGCAGCAGTCTGGTGTGTGTGTGTGAGTGTGTGTGTGTGCTGGTGATTGTGGTGCATTGTGGTGCTGTTTGGCAGACTGGGCAGATGGAGAGGTTGTGTTTAATTGTTTTTTTGGAGCTGGTGGTGTGTTTGTGCCGATTCTTTGCCAAAACCGCGAGGTAATCTTGCACAGTGACATGTATCAGTGTCGGGGCAA